>NC_041401.2:42527424-42574924 GCF_900747795.2 Erpetoichthys calabaricus
CAATCCTTGGCTTGACTGAGAAATTACTTGAGCCCATAAACCATTGTCCATGCCCACATGTGTGACAATGTATCTTCGGTAGAGGGTGAGCAGAAGTTATCCCTGCTGCCTCACACAAGTGGCTGTGTACATGCAGTTTGCACCTTCTCCACATCTCTAAAGGGTTTTATTGCCCACTACTCTTATATTCATTCCAAAGGCCAAACCCAAGTGCGTTAAGTTAATTGGCACATTTAAATGGCCCCATACAAGAATGTCACACACATTATGAGTGTGGATTTGTGCATGACTGGGCCATGTGAAGCATTCGTATCCCATCCAGGGTTTACAATGTTATTATTGTCACTTTTACAAAGTATAATGAAATTTTTATATGCAACATGCCAACACTCTCTGGCACTCTTATTAATACATATAATAACCATACCTAAAAGTTCTGTCTTCCTTGTGTAAAATAATCTCAGAACAAATTAGTCATTACCAATGCAAGTTAAACCTAGCCGGTCATCAAAGCATCTATAATACACAGCTTAGATGAAATATAATGGAAAACAGGACTTTTATGATTAAAAGGTTAATCCTATCTGTGTTTCAAGTCTTTACAGGTCTTCTACCTTATATGACACATTTAAAAAGGGCCAGTATGGCATTTGCATTGGTTCCTGCAATGTACCCCATTCTGCTGAGGTGGGCTTCAGCCCCCTTCAACCTTTAATTGTGTAATATACCTTGGTCTTTCTGTCCTGGTTGGTAACCTTCTTCATTTATGGATGAATTACATTTGTTTTTTGTAATTGTGTCATGATGTAGCGACACCAGATTGTGGAAAGGCATGATAATGGCCTCCAAATCACACAAGTCAGACTAGGACATTACTAAGTCAGCCTCCAAAGTAGGCCTCACCTCAAGTAGCCTGGCCTTAAATTCACAAGGCAGGCTTTAGTTATGTTAGAATGTGCTGTTATCATTCATTTTTGTTGCCTTTCTTGAGGTCTGAGTGTATGTTGTACATGAAATGTGTGGTTTCTGATCCCAAGAATAATGGTTTTTACATTCATTGCTTTCATTATGCAATATTTAAAATGTTTAATTTTGATAATGTCTTATAATGATTCTATATTGTGTATAGTATTGTGTTGACCATTGCCACAATGATTTTTTCCAGAATCTCTGGGAGAATGCAGTATGTGATATAATTCAGAAATGCCAGCATAAAGCCAATTTCTACTGCAGAGTTTTCAATATTAGGATTCACAAGTTGGTGTGATTTGCATTATTTAGGTTTGTCTATTCCTGCATACAAACTAATATTTTTCTGGTTAAAAGACTTTGACTTTTTGCTTACTGTTTTAATCTTGTCTACTGGTCAGCTGTCGTTTCTGGTTTTGAATGTTGCTTTTTTTTCTCGACTGTGTCTCATTTCCTGATCCTTCTCATTAAAATCATTTACTATCTCATCTTGAGTCCCTTGTAAGAGAATGTAAATGAAATAATGAAATATGAGGAATTGTAGTCAGAGAATGTGCAAAGGTCAACACATTATTGCATGATCATGATATCACAATCGAGCGTCAAAACCAAAACAAGAGCTAGAAATCAAAGTCAAAACACAAGAGCAGCGACTGTATAACTGAAAAGGGCAAAAACAATGTTTTTTACCACAGTAAAACAGGGTTTATCTGTCAAACTCAGATACCCCAGAACCACTGAGGATGATCATTAAGCAGGATTTGGGATGTTATACTGGTTGAGCCAACGTGCATTTTACGACACTTGTTCTGCATGAAAACGTGAGATTGAAATTTTTTCTTGTCCATTACTGCAAACTACATGGGATAAGTGACATAGAGAAAAGTATAATTTTTTGGGTGAAATATTTTATTATCCTGCCTGTGCCCCATCTGTAATATATGGCAACAGTTCTATCGTTACTTGTAAAGTGCCTTCCAATGGTGTTTGCTATAGTAATACTCTGAACAAAAAAAATGGCAACTTGTTTGGTTCATGATGTAGCAGAAAAAGTGGAAAAAGGATGAAATTAATTGAAATCCAGAAATAATGTGCATTTGTGTTGCATTTACGACTGAAAACAAGTGATAGCATTCAGTCAGCCCTCACTTCATAGCACCATCAGAGGTACGCACCATGACAAGGCTCTTCACTGACAGAAGTGTCAGAAAATGGAAAATAAGTTTTTAAAGCTATAAAAATTTTAAGTTCTGTGACCAACCCACCTGTTCTTTACTTGGAAGAAGCTATCAAGGCACCTAAAACAACTTCTTAAATGGAGGGAAAAGGCAATTCAGCAATGGAGATCTTTCCGTGCAGGAGGGGTATTCAATTTTGGAATCAAGCACTGAGACAAACTCTTAAAATGTCAGTCCTGGTATGTTTTTAGAAAAAAGACCAAATGTATTTTTCTCTAAAAGCATAGAGGAGGGAGGACTCATTTATATTCTGTTCCCAGAGGCACTTCCCTGTCATATAAAATACTGTAGACATTTCCTGTCTTCAGCACAGGGGAGTCTGCCATTATGCCACTTCACCGCGACTAGAAGATCAGAATAAAATGTTTAATAATTCTGCAAATTTTAATGGCCACAATGTTCTTTTCTCTTTTTACAGTTTCATGCATTCACTGCTTCCTTTAATTATGATAAAGAATTACAGAGCTCTGGCTGTCAGGTTGTGCTTTTTCACTACAAGACGTGCAGGTGGTGCAGTCACACGAATGCTGAGAATCAGAGATGATCCACAGTGATGCAGTTTGAAATTTAGAACTGCCTGGTAAATTTTCTTCATTTTGTTAAGCATGTGTTGCAGTGTGTAGTGCTGTTGCCTCACACTTCCAAAATTCTGGATTAAAAATTTTTGCTTGCGCATTGCCTGTATAGAGTTATCAAATTCTCCTCACACCTGTGAAAGTTTTTCTCCCATGTCTTAAAGAAAGGTATGTGAGGTTAGACTCTAAACCAGCCCTGTGTGGGTGAGTGTGCCCTAGTGGCCAGTCCAGGGTTTCTTCCTCCCTTGCGTTCTTCGCTGTCTTTGCTTTCAATGGGAATAAAATCTGTGGACAACTGGACTGTAGCTCTGTACTAGCAAAATATCAACAGATAAGGTTTGGAGTTGCTTAGGAAAACATTACACATCCCATGGGCTGTTTCCTGTATTAAAGGGTGGCCCTGTGGTGTAGTGGTTAGTGCTGCTGCTTCACCAATCCAGCATTCTGGATTTAAAACCCATGCCTGCTCATGGTCTGTGTGGAGTCTGAATATTTTTCTTTGTTTGTGAGGCTTTTTTCTCCCACTATATAATAGATAGATAGATAGATAGATAGATAGATAGATAGATAGATAGATAGATAGATAGATAGATAGATAGATAGATAGATAGATAGATAGATAGATAGATAGATACCTACCAGGGGGCATTCCAGTTCCCCAAACTCCCGATGCAAAGGCTCGGACACAAATGTAAAAGGAACAAAACATTTTTATTTTTGCAGAGTCTCCCTTTAATTTGGGGTGCAGCACGTAGACTTATTTTGCTTAACTGGAAGAATCCTAACTCCCCTCTTTTAAGTCAGTGGATAACTGATGTTATATACTATTTGAAACTGGAAAAAATCAAATTCTCAGAGGATCTGTGCAGAACGTTTTCAAAACCTGACAGGATCTAATCAATAACATTTTAGAATAAGCTTTTAAAGTACCAAGGAAGAAGATTCTCTCCCCTTTTTTCCTTTTTTTTCTTCTTCATGTATCTTTATTCACTTATTAATTCATCTATTTAATTATTTTTACTAGCTTTAAGTTTTACTCTGCTGGCTTAGCTCTTGTTCTCAGGGGTGGGGGTTGATTTGTTTTCGATCTCATTTTAGTAAAAATTGATTCATTTGTATGGAATGTTGTGTGATTTCAATAAAATCAACAAAATCAAAAAAAAAAACATTTTTATTGTGGGAAACTCTTCAGGTAAGTGTTTCTCACCACAGCCACAAGTATAATAAACACAGCAGGCACACAGCAATGCTTTTCTTTTCTCTCTTTTCTCTCTCTCTCTCTCTCTTTGCCACTGCCTCCACTCCTCCACGCAAGCGTTGTCCTCCTTCCTTCTGACTCTGGCTCAGCGAGTTGTGGCAGGTAGCCCCTTTTATCCAATCTCCGGGAGTACTTTCAGTGATATGAAGCTGCAGCTTCAAAGCACTTCTGGGTGAGGTCAGAGTCCTATTGAGTAGGGACTCCCAAATCCCACAGCTCCCCTTAGCAGACCCCACGGGACCCAACAGGACTTTCTCCTGGGACTATGATACCCTGCATGCCTTGTGGGCACTCATTCCTGGGTCGGCTGCCATGTAATATCCTGGGGGAGACAAAGCCCTGTGTTAGCTGTCTCCCCCTATCCTTCCAGGTTGAGGGTGTCCCAGCTGGGACAGGCTACTGGCCATCCCACACGATAGATAGATAGATAGATAGATAGATAGATAGATAGATAGATAGATAGATAGATAGATAGATAGATAGATAGATAGATAGATAGATAGATAGATAGATAGACAGATAGATAGATAGATAGATAGATAGATAGATAGATAGATAGATAGATAGATAGATAGATAGATAGATAGATAGATAGATAGATAGATAGATAGATACTGTATGAAAGGCAAAATGTGATTGATAAAACTCATGAACTCAGTGCTTTCTACAGAAGCTCTGATTGTGGTGACATTAACAGTGTCATTTATTTCTATAGCACATTTTCATATAATGATATAGCTCAAAGTGCTTTACAAGATGTCAAAGAGAAACTTCTTATTAGACAAAATGTATAGTTAGCAAAAGGGTAGTGTTTTTATATAAAATAGCATACTGTACATTTCTAAAGATGATAAGTTCAGATGGTTGAGAGTACAGAAAAAACAAAAATAACACCAGTAAAGCTGGAGAAAAAAAGCAAAATGTGCAAGGCTGAAAGACTGCCCAGCCACTACTGGGCATTCATTTTACCTCCCATAGATTTTCTTTAGTTATTCCTTATTGTTTCCAATCCATCTGAGAGGATTCAATGCAGTGGGTCTTGTGGACAGCTGGGGCCCCCGCCTTCATTCCAGCATTACAGGTCAGGTGGCGGTGGGACAAAATGCAAGCACAGGACAACTGGAAAAGACAGCAGAGAAAATTGGAGATTAGTGAAGATTGCAAATCCCTGAAGAATATAATTTAAAATGTAGCTAAGGAAAAGACAAATTAAAATATTATTATATGTTTTTTTAGCAGTTTTTTTTGTAAGTGCAGGAGGTTAGGCACTCCAAAATTTAGAAAGGGGCAAGATTATTTAAGGCTTTATAGAATAAAAGATTTATATAATAATAAGCAGCCAAACACTGAATTGCCTGCAGCATCATGCGATTCAATTTACATTGTTTCTGCCCATGACATAAGGATGAGTTTGAAACGTGTTAATGTTCATAAAGCATCCATTCCATGGCATGTTTTAAAAACCTGTAGCGACCGATTAGCTGATGTCTTCATTGCCATCTTTAAAATTTAATTGAGAGAATCTGTGGTCCCCGTCTGCTCCAAAAGGACAACAATTATCTCTGTGCCTAAGAAAAGAAAAGTGCACTGTCTGAATGACTAGAGACCACTGGCACTCACTCTGGTTGTGATGAAGTGCTTTGAGAGACTGGTGCTGGAACACATTAAATAGTCTGATAACCAACTTCAGTCTGTATGGCTCCACAACCAACCTGCAGATGATACTGGATCCCTTACATTTAATGGCATTCCTGCATATCCGAGTAATAAGAACTGTTATGTCCTGTTTATAGACTACAGCTCAGCATTTAACACTGTCAAAGCTGACCACCAACCTCCTCAATTTAGGTCTTAATGCCACCCTGTGTAAATGGATGTTGGCAGACCACAGAAGGTGTAGGTTGGCGTCATCACCCCATCCACTCTGACCCTCAACACTGACTCCCCTCAAGGTAGAGTGTCCAGAAGCCCTTTCTGTAATCCTTGCTCATTTCTGACAGTATGGCCATAACATAGCTCTGTATCCAAGAGAAGAGGTCTACCTGCTGACTCAATGGTCCAATGACCATAACCCCATTCTTACTATCAGCAAAACCAAGGAATTGGTCATAGATCTAAGGAAGCAGAGGACAGTCTATACTGACCTTCACACCAGAAGTAATGCTGTAGAGATGGTGACCATCTTTACATTTCTTTTAAATTCCAATGGGCACAACACATGTTATTTCTTTTTGCTTCTATTTCTTCAGACGTCTGAGGGCAGCTCAGATCTCTCTGTGTTCTCACAAATATCTAAAAGTGCACAGAAGAATCCATCATCACTAGCTGTATCACATCTTGGTATGGCACCTGCTCAGCTCAAGACTGTAAAGCATTGCAGAGGTTGGTGAAGGAGGCACAGAATATTACTGGCACCCAGCTGCCTTCATTTCAGTATATACGAGGTGAGACACAAAAATAACTGGATTGGTAAAAAAATATATATTTATTGATGAATTACAGCATTCTAAACATTGTCACCTTCTATATACTCCCCCTCCTGATCTCTACACCGCTCCATACGTATCTTCCATTGATTGAAACAGTGCTGGAATCTTCTTGCTTGAGGCTCTTCAACAGGCTTGTCATTTTTGTCTTCATTTCATCCACTGAAGAGAAATGTGTTCCCTTCAGGTCACTTTTGATTTTCAGGAACAAGTAAAAATCACAGGGAGCTAAATTGGGCAAATAGGGAGGATGATCGAGGACAGGAATATTTTTGTCAGTCAAAAATTGCTTTATATAAAAGCAGTATGATCATTTCGAACAATCTGATTCACCGTTTTGATGTTTTCATCCGTCCAAGACGAGCATGGGTGACATGGGCATTGAATGTCTTCCACATTTTCTTGAAACGTTTGTGCCACTCAAAAACTTGTGTGCGAGACAAACTTTTATCACCGTACACTGTTTTTATCAGTTCATAAGTTTCTGTGTCTATTTTGTTCAATTTCGCGAGAAATTTGATGTTGATTCGCTGTTTGATTTTTTTCACCCGACATTATAGCGGAAACTTGTGTAGGAATTGTTGTGCAAATATGACTGGGCTATTCACAGGATATACCTAGCAGGTCGGTGGTTTGAAAGGGCGTGTAGGAGGGGATATAGTTCTATGATTCCCATTCGGCCGACCTCTAGACAGTTTTCCAGGAAAGCCCCAAGCCCAGTCCGATTATTTTTGTGTCTCACCTCGTATATATTAACATGTGCTTTCCTACGAAGGCAAACATGGTTATTAAAGACCTCAGAATTCCTGCATGGCCATTTTTCTCACTTCTTCCTTCTGACCAATGGTACTCACACCAGTAGATTCCAGAACATGATTTACACACAGGTTGGAAGGTTACTAAGCAGTTAGTCATAATCAGGGCTTGAAGTGCCCCAGCTCTCTGACCTAATGTATGTATCTCATCGCGATTGTAACTCCAAGGTGTACCTCCTACCTCAGCTCTCTAATAAAATGTACACACATAATCAAACTCTACTGGGGGCAACCCCCAGCTCTCTGATCTAATGTGAGATCGAAATACCGATCGAAACTCCAAGTGGGACACACACCCCGATCCCCAGGCTCTCCTTTAAAGTGTACGTATATTATCACACATCAGGAAGAGAACCAGAAGCTGACACAAGCAGAGAGTATCAGCATTTACTTGTTTCCACTGCAGGCTCTGGTCATAGTGACAAATACTGTACATGTTGTTGTGCATACAGAATACTGCATATATTGTATATAAATGTTCCATTCTGTATACATTAGTTGTTGTTTTATTGTCGGTATTGTATCACTCACTCCACTCACTCCCAAATGCCTCAGGTCTTGCTCTGCTCCCTTTGCAGGAAGGACAAAGATTTCGGTTTCTCCAGACAGAGCCCTGACAGTCCTTGGAGGCCTGAGACACCCACGAAGGTCCAAGGAGAAGTCTGGAGACCTGCCTCTTCTGGTCATGTGACTCCCAAACTAGTTATAATTGGACAGACAAAGAATGAGGGCAGGCCATTCACCAAGAGTGAATTTAACCCTAATTTTTAGGGTAAACTTATTGACTTTTTTATTGTATTTTTTTTGTGAAGTTAAAAAAATATCTATTTAAACTAGAATACTCCCTTCTTATGCATACAAAAATTTTTTTTTTTTAAAGAGGAATAATTATGATTTTTGTTCCAATTAGATGTTTTATATACAGCAACAGAATGCTGAAATCTCTTAAAAGCACGTAAAAACAAAATGTGAAAGACTGTGGTTCAATAATATTTAGAAGGCAAAATGTGTCTCTATTATTATTGATCAATCAAGCCTTAATACAGCGTGTCACTAGTCAGAAGCTCACATTCTCACAATAAAGGTATTATCTGAAATACTTTTGTTGTCAAATGCCAATCAGAAAACTTACAATGCAGATTATAATAGAATAAAAATAGCAAGTTGCCAATTATGAAAGAAGAATAAAAAAAACATAGAGCGGGAGGCAAAAAGAGAAAGGGAGTTAAAGAATGGTGGCTTGATTACAATTTATTGTTGTTAATAAGATGGCAGCCTCTAATTTATTTTTTAATAACAAAAATCAAGCAACTCACTGGCCAGTATGTGTTTAATTGCATTTTTAAACTGATGATTCTAAGCTATATTTCTCAAAGTTTTGAAAATTCATAACATAAATTCATGTCAGTGTAAAAAATTAAATATGTAGAAGAGAGTGTTGGCTGGAGGCGGAGGGGCAAAGGTGAGACTTGTTGTGCTACATGGATATGAATTAATCATTTTCATTTGCGTTTATTTTTTTTGAACAGCTAGCAAAGAGAAGTATGACTTTATGTTAAGTAGAAGTGTACATCTGTGAGTAAGCTTACTTTGAAGTGCCACCTAATTTTGCGTTATGGTTGGCTTTGTAGCACAGTTGCTAGTGTTGCTACCTCACAGGCCTAGATAACTGCATTTAAATTTCATTCTGTCTACTCTGTGTGGAATTTGCACTGTCATGGACACCAAGTATGTGCTGGCGTTCTGGATGGTTCAAAGTCCCTTACCCAGCCTCGAGGACAGTATAATAGAAGGACAGGGGGAGACCACCACCCACATGGATAGTTTGCTCCCCCCATACAAATAGGTGACAGTCTGCCATGCCAGCATGGATACCCACAGGGCAGGATGGGAACTGCAGTCCAGTGAGACAGCCCTGCTGGGTTCCATGGGTGCCGTCTTGGGGAGATACAGGAACAGACTGCTACTTTGAGGAACTTTTGACTGACCTAGCAGTACTTCCAATGTGCAGTGTTGTTACTGCAGAAATACTCCTGGGTCTGTCATGAAAGGTCTCCACCACCTCACCCTAGGTGGTAGGAGTCAGGAGGCGATAGATGAAGCTAATCTGGAGGAGTGGAAGGAGACGAAGAAAGAGATGAAGAGAAGATACTAGTGTTTGGGTGCTTCTGTAAACAGTCTTGTTGAAGGTTTTCACTAAAATATATATTACTTGAAACCAGGACTTGTATTGATGTTGGTGTGTTTGAGAGCTTTGGCACTCAGTAGCACCACCCTACAAGTCACAATATTTTCTACCCGTGTCATTGTGGGTTGTTCTCTGGGAACTCCAGTTTTATTGCAATGTCCCAATGTAATGCTAACAGATGTCCATCCCATCATGAGTCTGTGGAATGTACAAGAAAAACAAATCTAATCCATGAAGAACCCACCATATAACTTACAGGACTTCAAGGATCTGGTGCTAACATCTTCATTCCAGACACTAAAGGACACCTTCAGAGGTCTCTTGGACTCCATTCTTTGATGGGGCAGAGCTTTTTTGAAGGCACCAGGGGGACCTACACAATAGTCAGCAGGTGGTTTTAATGTTGTGGCTGATCAGTGTAAGTAGGGGACTCTATTCTTATCAATTTGGCGCATTCCTTGACCTTCTATATATGGCTACCTGTTACACTTCTTTTAAGGTGTCTTGTTAAAGTCATTAAACTGCCTGGAAAGATCTGTCTACTTGTGGCTTCACTTAGCAAATCTTTTTTATGTATTGCAACAAGTGATGTTGCTGAGATGTGAGTATGCATGCTAAACATTAGTGCGCTAAAAAGCAACCAGGCACACAGATCACAGAGCCACATTGATCTCTAGTTATTTATATAACTCTGGTTACTTTAACGCAAAGTTTGTCTTCAATAAAGGTTAAATACTGGAATAAGAGGCCCCTTAAACCTTTAAAAAGCAAAGCCCAATGACATAACCAGTCATAAGACTTCTGGGAATACATAACTGTCAATGGGCATAACAACAGCAAAAGAGACAAAATGGTGATGACCACAAAATGGACATACTATAAAAGAAAAAAACTAAATAAGCAGTAATAAACATGCACATGTTCCAAAAATAAAATGAATTCAATTCTGATTATCATCACATAGGGCTTCAGTCCATCACAGGCCCACTGTGACATTCATTTACAGTGGGGCAATTTAGAGACATTAATGAACCTAATCTGCACAAGAAGAGCTACCGTTATACCACTGTGCAGCCCAATTTTATTTATTGTAATATTATATTATAAACTAGCTGATTACCCAGTGCATGGGAAAAAAATAAAATGTAGTATTTATAAAATACGTTTGTTAACTGCCAATTTTATTTTTCAACAAATAAAGAGCATTTACAATAACATAGAAATCAATATAAACAACATTATTAACATTATTATCATATGAGAATATGAAGTAATATATAAGAAGCACATTGCATATAAATATAAATTATTAAACAGTAAAATATTTTGATAAAAGAATTTGAACAACATATAAGAAGCGTATAAATTATTAAACAGTAAAACATTAACATTTAAGAAGTAAAGATACATTGAGTACTACTGCAGTGCTTTCTGGTATACTACATTTTTTGTTTGCCCATTACGTGCATAAATGTATAACTTTTTTGGTGTACCTACCCGAGAACACGCAACATATAACTGACCGTGGGAGAAGCATGGATTTGAAACACGCGTTGAGTTCATCCGCTGGTGTCCCTCGTGGAATAACTGGTAATGTTTGACGAAAATCTCCTGCGAGTAAAACGACAGTATCTCCCATTATTTTGGTAGTATCTCTGAGATCTTGCATTGTTTGGTTCAAGGCTTCATAAGCTCTTTTATGTGCCATGGTGCACTCATCCCAAACTATATCGTTGAATGTTGCAAGACTTTTGCCTTTCCAGAGCCCTTGCGTATGTTGGAAATTGGATTCTCGTTGTGAGCAAGGTTTAATGGCAATTGCAATGTCGAATGTGCTGTACGGCCTCCATCTAATAATGTAGAAGCGATTCCCCACGCTACAGCCAGAGCTATGTCATCATTCGCTCTCTCGGCAAGAATCAGGTTTATTAAGAATGTTTTTCCTGTTCCTCTGTGGTCATACGTAATTTCTGTTTCAAACGCGAAAAGAATTTTATATATATAGATAGCTGAGCTACCCATCTAAGAAGGGCTGAAATCTAAGTAATCAACGTAGACCTCAGTGTTAACATTTGCAGTGCATCTATTGGAATGTATTTTGAAATGCATGTAGTAATAAAATACATTGCATTTGTCATTCCAAAAGATGGTGTGTTATATAGTATGTCATTTAGTATAGAATTTTATTTTTCTCAAGGGAAAATTTGTCATTTTTCAGAAGCTCTTTAAATAAATAAATACATAAAGAGATAGATGACTAAATTTACATATAGACACATGCTATGGTCTGAACACACCAGAATGACTAAAAAGGAAGAAGATTTAAAAAGAAAGAAAACTTCTACCTTGGCGGTCCCAGTCACAGTGAGACATTATGCAGATGTATTGCTGTTGGTATAAAGTTGTTTCCTGACACACTTCTGCTGAATAATTAGTTGGCTGAATGTCCTTAGTGTTGGTGTGTCAGAGAGAGGATGCGCAGTATTGTTCATCATGGCACTCAGTGTTGTTTTAATTCTCTTCTGTGCTACAATCACCAGGGGGTCCAAAGTGTGGCCCATAATCAAGCCTACCTTTGTTGATTCGGTGGGCCTCTCTTGAAGTGATGTTACCAGCCCAGCACACCACAGCGTAGAAAATCACCTTGGCCATCACAGAGTTGTAGAAGATGTAAAGGATGTCACTTCCCACATTAAAGGAACACTGTCTCCTTAAAAAAAGAGTCTGCTCTGCGTTTTCTTATACAGTTTCTCTGTGTTCCAAGACCATTCCAAACTGTCATTATTGTGGACCCCAAAGTACTTGTAGGAGTACACCACCTGGACCTCCACTCAGGGCCATGTTAATAGCACAGAAGGCCCCGGGCAAAGCAGCACACTGGGGCCCCTGTTTTGATAGCAGAACAAAAACATACCTAGGCATCAGAAACATTGTGGGCCCTTATGTTCCTGGGGCCCTTGGCCAGTGTCCATTGTGGCCATATGTTAAGATGGCCCTGTGATCCACTTCCTGAACTCTGACTAGGTGTAGAAGCTCTTTGATGAGGTGAAACTCTATAGCTAGTTCCTTGGTTTTGCTGATGTTTTTGCACCAAGAAACAAAGCTGGTATTCAATTCACAAAAGCAGGACTAATGTTTGTGATGCGCCATCTGTGGGATCACAGAGACATGGCTACCAGATGGACACACAGACACTTGTCCTTTTGTTAACATGGGTGATGTTAGTGTTTTTATAGATATTGCTGTCTTCTTTTTTATATTTATTGGCTACATGCTACATCCAGGGGTCTAAACAGCCCTGTGTAAAGCACTCCCAGTGTTTAAAAGAGCTGACAATATATTCAGAAAATGCTTTATAGCTTCCTCTCATTTTTAATTCTCACTTCTTGTATACCTGCATAGGTCTGCACTGTTTCTTATAGTTTTTGACAGGTGTAGATGAAGATAAAGTGATTACATGAAGCATTTAATTTCCACAGTTTTGACCCACTGCATTGTTAACAAGGGTAGCAAGAGACAAAGAACTCCCAAAACAAGCCTTCTATTGTACAGTTCCCCAAAGCATTGTTACTACAAAATTCCAGTATTGCTTCTTAATGAGATATAATCTACTATGTCAAAAGGACACGGAACATTTTAAATACTAATGTGTTGTAATCAGAAAATCAGAAAATCAAAATTTAGCAAGGCATAATTTATCTAAAATACAGTATGTATTAAAGTCTGGAGTCAATGTACCTTAGTGAATTGGCAGAAAGGATCATTTGTTTGTAATGGCTAGAATGCCAAAATGACTCAGACCTCGTTGAATGAAAACTAGTTAAAGGTTATGGAGTTCTAATTGAAATTAATGGCATTTGTAACATTTGGGCAGGTTTGAACCGGATGGCCACTGATATGCTGGGGAACTCTCTATTTGGGTTTGTTGAGGCCTCTTTAAATTGGGACATGGGTTCAATGCTTAAGACAGGTTAATCCACCACTGAAAGGGTAGATAAACAAAGCAAATGGCAGAAAGTTAAAGACATTTTCACTATTTAACACGGCAAGAAGCATTTACACAGCTTGTAACAAAATGGAAATATGCAGTATCTTAAATAGTAGTTCCCCCAATCATTTAACACCACTATAAAAATAATGTCTCCTATGTCCCTTTTATTCAAAAAGTATTCAAGCCCCTTCATTTTTCTTACATTTTGTTTTGTGGCAACCTTATGCTAAAATCATTTAAATTATTTTTTTTTTCTCATCAAACAACACTAACACTCCAAAATGACAAAACGAAAACAACATTTTAGGAAGTTTTGTAAATGTATTAAAAATGAAAAACTCAAATTCCATATTAATATAAATATTCAGACCTTTCACAAGGACACTTGAAATTTGTCTGCATCCCATTCTATTGGTCATCATTGAGATGTTTCTACACCTTGTTTGGAGTCCCCCTGTGGTCAATTCAATTGATTAGACATTTTTGGTAAACAACAACAACATTTATTTATATAGCCCATTTTCATACAAAAAGTAGCTCAAAGTGCTTTACATAATGAAGAAAAGAAAAATAAAAGACAAAATAAGAAATTAAAATAAGACAACATTAGTTAACATAGAAAAGGAGTAAGGTCCGATGGCCAGGGTGGACAGAAAAAACAAAAAAAAAACTCCAGAAGCTGGAGTAAAAAATAAAATCTGTAGGGGTTCCAGGCCACGAGACCGCCCAGTCCCCTCTGGGCATTCTACCTAATATAAATGAAATAGTCCTCTTTGTAGTTAGGGTTCTCACGGAGTCACTTGATGCTGATGGTCATACAGACGTCTGGCTTTAAATCCATCATGGATTACCCTTGGAACATCATGGTGCTTTGAGTAGATGGTGCCACCACCAAAAGGACACCGGAAAAGGAAACAGAAGAGAGAGTAGGGGTTAGTACAGATTTTGAATGAATAGTTATTATAATGAATTGGATGTACAGAGTATCAGGATTTAAATTACAGTGAAGTTATGAGAAGGCCATGTTAAAGTAATGTGTTTTCAGTAGTTTTTTAAAGTGCTCCACTGTATTAGCCTGGCGAATTCCTACTGGCAGGCTATTCCAGATTTTAGGTGCATAACAGCAGAAGGCCGCCTCACCACTTCTTTTAAGTTTTGCTCTTGGAATTCTAGGGAGACACTCAGTTGAGGATCTGAGGTTGCGATTTGGAATATAAGGTGTCAGACATTCCGATATATAAGATAGGGCGAGATTATTTAAGGCTTTATAAACCATAAGCAGAATTTTAAAGTCAATCCTGAATGACACAGGTAACCAGTGTAGTGACATCAAAACTGGAGAGATGTGCTCGGATTTTCTTTTCCTGGTAAGGATTCTAGCAGCTGCATTCTGCACTCATTGCAATCGATTGATGTCTTTTTTGGGTAGTCCTGAGAGGAGTGCGTTACAGTAATCTAGCCGACTGAAAACAAACGCGTGAACTAATTTCTCAGCATCTTTCGATGATACAAGAGGTCTAACTTTTGCTATGTTTCTTAAGTGAAAAAATGCTATCCTAGTGATTTGATTAATATGCGATTTAAAATTTAGATTACAGTCAACAGTTACCCCTAAGCTTTTTACCTCCGTTTTGACTTTTAATACTAATGCATCCAGTTTATTTCTAATAGCCTCATTGTATCCATTATTGCCAATCACTAAGATTTCGGTTTTTTCTTTATTTAATTTGAGAAAGTTACTATTCATCCATTCTGAGATACAAGTTAGACATTGTGTTAGCGAATCAAGAGATTTGGGGTCATCAGGTGCTATTGATAAATACAGCTGTGTGTCATCAGCATAGCTGTGGTAGCTCACGTTGTGCCCTGAGATAATCTGACCTAATGGAAGCATGTAGATTGAGATGAGCAGCGGACCCAGGATAGAGCCTTGTGGAACACCATATAGGATATCATGTGTCTTTGAGTTGTAATTACCACAATTAACAAAGAATTTTCTCCCTGCCAGGTAGGATTCAAACCAATTTAAGACGCTGCCAGAGAGGCCCACCCATTGACTAAGGCACACAACTGTCTGAGGAAGGTCCCACAGTTGACAATGTGTATCAGAGCAAAAACCAAACCACGAGCTCAAAGGAATTGGCGGCAGAGCTTAGAGACAAGATTGTGCTGAGGCACAGATCTGGGCAAGACAACAAAAAACATCTGCTGCACTGAAGGTTCCCAAGTGCAAAGTGGCCTCCATAATTCTTACATCGAAAAAATTTAGAACAACCATGACAGACCTGAGTGTCCTGCCAAACTGAGAAATCAGGAAAAAAAAAAGTCCTTGGTAAGAGAGGTGACCAAAAAGACCCGATGGTCAGTTTGGTTGCATTCAAGAGAAGCTGTGTAGAAATTCAAGAAACCTATAGAAGGACAACCACCACTGCAACACTCTTCTAATCTGGGCTTTGTGTTTGCATAAAGCCACCCAAAGGACTCTGAGACTGTGAGAAACAAGATTCTCTGGTCAGAAGAACCCAAGATTGAACAGAAATTCTATGCATCATATCTGGAGGAAACCAAGAACCGCTCATCACCAGTGCAATACCATTCCAGCAGTGGAGCATGGTGGGGGCAACATCATGCTGTTGGGTTGTTTTTCAATGGCAGGAATGGAAGTCTAGTCAGGGTTGAGGGAAAGGTGAACGGAGCAAGGTACAGAGATCCCCCTAATGAAAACCCTCTTGCTTTGCAAGAGGACAATGACCTTAAACACAAAACAAAGAAAACACAAGAGTGGCTCAGGGACAACTCTGGGATTGTTTTTGAGTGTCCCAGCCAGAATCCCAACTTCAATCTAATTGAACAGACATGGAGAGACCTTGAAAGGTCTTGAGAAGACATGCAGAGAAGAATGGCAGAAAATCCCCAAATCCAGGTGTGTGAAGCTTGTTGCCACAGACCCAAGAAATCTCTGGGCTGTAATGCCAATGAATTACTGAGTTAAGGGTCTGAATATCTATGTCAATGGGATATTTCTGATTTTAATCATTTTACAAAAATGTCTAAAGTCCTATTTTCACTTTGGCATTCTGGGGTACTGAATATTGTGCAATGATGAAAACAATGAATTTAAATGAGATTACCACAAGGATGCAACATAGCAAAATGTGAGAAAAGTCTGAATACTTTCTGAAAACACTGTATGTTCATAGCTCAATACGGTTAAATGGCAGCCAATGATGTTTTGATCAAACAAAATCAAAATCAAAATTCAGTTTCATAGTCCAAATTACAAAACCCAAAACTTTAGAATAGCGAAAGAGAGTTCAAAAAAGGGCCAAAAGCACAGCAACTTAAGCAAACTTAAGCCTGAACAACTAGCTGTCACCAATGAAGATCTTGAAAAGTCCCCTCTGGTAGCTGCTACCCTAATGACTGCAGCACCTGACAGTCCTTATTCAGTTCAAGGCTACAGTCCTATACACACTTAAAACAATTGAGGGCCAGGGACTGGGAATGAATGAAAAATCCAAAATAAAGCCTAAACTAGGCTAAGGAAAGGGAGCAGAGGGAAGTGACAAATATAAAGGAAAATGAAAGCGGTCAGAAAAAATAATTGCTAATAAATGAAATGACTCATGCAGTAATTGAATTGTTTCTCTGGCTGTATGGCATGTGGCACCGTCTTGTTGAAACTACGTTGTCCACATCCATATCTTGCAATTTAGGCACAAAAAGCTGGATTATCATGTCTGATAGCGAGCACCATTAACTGTTAGAATGGAGAAGAATGGTCCGATGATGCCTCCAGCCCAGAATCCGCACCAAACAGTGACACGTTGTGGATGCATTTGTTTCTCAACAATTACTCTTGGATTTTCTGAACCCCAAATGCAACAATTTTTACAAATAACGAAGCCATCAAGATGAAAATGAGGCTCATCGCTGAAGATGATTTTGTTCGAAAAATCAGCATTCACTTGTTATTGTTCCAAAATCCATTCAACGAACTCTCTTCGCTGTGCGTGGTCACTAGGCTTCAGTTCTTGACTCAGATGAACTTTGTAAGCATGAAGATGCAAATCTTTCGTAAGAATACGCTGTAGAGAGCTTCTGGAAATGTTCAATTCTTGACCACGGTGCCGAACTGATGTTCCTGGACTCTCAGCAACACTCTCACGAACTGCTTCGATGTTTTGTGTTGAACGACTTGTTGAAGGACGGCCAGAGTGTCTAAGATCACTAATTGATCCAGTCTCCCTGAATTTTTTAATTAATCTCTTCACAGTTGATGAAGTTAAATCACTATTCCGACCATATTTTGTATGAAAATTGCAAACTGTAGCTTCCAAACCTTCATTATTTTTAAAATATTGCTCAACAATGAAAACGCGTTATTCTTTCGTGTAGCACTCCATTTTTAATAACCCTGAACTGTGAGCTGTCACGCTGTCTTTTTTTTTTGTTGGCAGCACTTTACCGCACAAATGGCACCAAATTCAAATCTTGCGTGAATTTTGGGACACCCTCTAAATGCCAGACAGAAGAGCTAACAGTTTAGGGTTAAGGTCGCAGCACAGGCAGGCCCACCTGTATTTTTTAAACCCACACTTCCCTGTCATAGAAAGAAGCTGGCAAAAAGAGTTCAGGAAATGGATAAGACAAACGGTGAAAAAGAAAAGAATTGTAAAGAAGAGAACAAATATGTACAGTTTATACAGAAAAGCCAAGCAAAATGACACCTTTTATTGGCTAACTAGAAAGATTACAATATGCAAGCTTTCGAGGCAACTCAGGCCCCTTCTTCAGGCAAGATGTACAGTTTATACCAAAGACAATTCACTAACCCTGCGGTGGGCTGGCACCCTGCCTGGTGTTTGTTTCCTGCCTTGCACCCTGTGTTGGCTGGGATTGGCTCCAGCAGACCCCCGTGACCCTGTAGTTAGGATATAGCGGGTTGGATCATGGATGGATGAATTCACTAACCAGAAATCAAATTCAGAAAGGACTGCTGATGTTTTCAGGACCAAAGCTTAACATCGAAAATGTAAAATCTTGGATGAAGATGAATCCGCTCTGTTGGTTTATTGTGCTGACTACACAAGGTGGCAGCAGCTTTTATGTGGAGATGGAGTCAAGACATGTGTAAAAACAAAACAGCAATCGAGGGGTCAAAACCAGAAAGATGAATGATCAGGCAAAATGACCAGAACGAGAATCGTAGTCAGGAAAGAGTTTGGAAGCTGAAAATCAACCAGAGCCAAAATCATTAAACTTTAATTGTAGTCAGAAGACATTGGGAGAATCCAATTGTGGACAAACTGGAAGTGTATGACGCCGACCTTTATAGTCATGCCCCGATGGTATCTTGCATTGCACCAGCATACCAGTGTTCTACTTGATCCTGCATAGAAATGCTATAATAACCAGTCAACAAAAATTCTTAAAATGGAGGCACCCACATACAAAACAAATTGGCCTTGTAGGGGAGACATTTTCAAAATTATGAGAAACATAGCAGGCACAAAAACAAATGTGACTACAAGGATCCTTGACCGTTAAAATCCTCAAAATAGGTCTTAATGTTTGGTAACAGCCAAGGAAAAAATATAAGAAAATAAACAAAATCTTAACTATGACATTTATAAAGAGTCACGTCAATGACGTCACTCAGTGAGACATCTGGGACCGCACTCCCAAACCAAAAGTGTGTCTTGACAACAGGACTGTCAAAATTACAGTGGCCATGAACCACCACCATTAAGGGACCATTCCAGCCCTATAAAAGCAAGCTGGGAATTAAAGTTTGGGCAGTTCATCTTGCATGCTCTGGTGGAGTAGGCTTCTGATTGACAGTATTGCTTTTCTCTTTGTGTTTCTGGCTTAGTTGGGTATTTTGCATCTGAATTAAGAATTTTCTTAAAGAATTGTGATTTGGATTTGGTGTTTAACAGACTGCATATTTGGCAACTCTTTTTCACTTCTATTTTGTGCCAGTGTATTTTTTTTATTCAGTAAATTATTTTATTTTATAAAGACCCTTTGGAGGACTATTTTTGTGCTCAAGAAAAAGGATTTATCACAATTTTTACATTTCTCTTGAGAGACCTTTGAATTACTGAGGTGTCTTAGTGTATTTTTGAAGCACATTTTGGCCCAGTTTAGGCCACAGCCAGCCAGTTTAGTAGAAGCTAACCACATCTGGAAAGGCTGGTTGAATTCAGGCCTGCTTCCTCGGCTATTTTTGGAGGACTTATATTACTATGGTCTATTTTTGAGGCAGGATCATAACACTCAGAGGTTAAACATGAACAAAACACACATCCAGAAATGATCTATGAACTTCAAAACTCCCAAAACTGCAAAAGGAGAATCAAGAAACAGGATTTCCACACAGCAGTGTGTTGCTGTTTCATGAACAGCTGGAAATGAAATCTAACGGTCATACATGTACAACTACATATGCCTAAAAGGAGGCTGGATTTTTAGTAAACCAAGGTCCGTAGATTTTCAATACATTTTCTAAATCAATATTTTCATTGTTTTTGGTAGAATCCTCTGCGGCGAGCCAAATTTACAGTATTTAACTGGGATCACCCTTGTTATGTCCCTTGGGTGGAACAACCTGTGATGATGATGTGATGAATGATTGAGCTTTCAGCTTAAAAATTGTTGAACTTCTCATCAGCAGTTGAAAAAACAGAATAATGTGGAAATTCTTAGGATTTGTTTTAACCAAATTGGAGCCTCTTCAGGCCTACCGTATATACTCACGTATAAGTCGGGTCTTGAAACCCGAAAAATCGATCATAAAATCAGACCCTGACTTTTACACCTGTTCAAAAATGCGACATTACATTACATTTTTTTTAACATCTTCTTGCCTCCTCCTATCTTGCATCAGTTTTCTCAGACACATTGAATTTTGTTGCATCGGCGCAGTTACCAATTTCTTTCACTACTTCAACGATGTTTCACTTAAAACCAGCTTTATATTTTCTTCTGATCGAACACTCCATCGTAGATAAGCGATAAAGGTGTATGAGGGTGTGAGATACAAAAAACAGAAATCAGTGCAAATGTCGCTTCGGAATAGTTTGGGTATTACCGTGTGGTCACGTAGGCACAATACATAGAAAAATAAAGGCAGTGTGCTCCGTGGTTACTCTATCAGGTGGGCATTAGCATATCAGACCAGTCTCTTGGACCAATAGCGTGAGTTTTCTGCATTCAACTTATACAACTGACATTATAAAATATCAAAAATTATAAGGTAAAATCAAGTCCTGACTTGAACTTAAACGTGAGTACACACGGTATGTCCTTTTTGACGGTTTTTGCTAATTTGTATTAATCTTTAATTGTGCTACAGAATTACAATTATGAACCAAATCCAATCCCAAAAAATAGCTGTTGACAGATACTTAAACATTATTTTGATCTTTCACATTTTATAATGTTTGAAAATATAATATTCTCAAACCACCTAACCCAGTTCAAGGTGGAAGGGAGCGTATGACAGAACAATTTAAAATTATGAATCTACCTAACCTGTATGTTTCTGGTGATATGGGGGGTAAACAGGCTACCCAACGATAGACCCGCAGGAAGAACATGTAAGTTCCACACAGAGAGGCATAAAGTGCAAGATTCTAACTCTGCCAGGCAGCAGCTTTATAAAAACACAAGAATTCAAGAATGGAAAAGGCTACAGTGTACTATGCCATCACACTATTGCAGTTTAATTCATTAGAAACTCCATATCTATATATATAATTCACTAAGCCGCCAACAAGTAGACACCCACGGAAAGCACGCAAGATAGCCATTCCCACCAACTCTAAGACCATTGGATACAACGACAACTCGCAGAGCCACGCCCACCAACTCAGATGCGGCGCCTCGGAAAACACGCCGTCATTTATGTTCGTCTGTGCTACAGTCCACATGCACCTCTGAGCCACGTTGACTTTTCGGTTACGACGCACGACCGCGTGCACCATCACAAACTGTTTTACACGCTACATATAGCAATTTGCACACGTGACAAACATGCATCTTCTTAGATGGTCCTACAGGAACATGGAAAACGTTTCCCCGCCCACCAACACTCCTTATTCCCTGGCCCGCGTCCACCCTCGCTGTCTAGGCATTCACACTGCCTGTTCATGTGCCCGGACGCAACAACTCACCGACCACCCCGTAAGTCGCTTTCGT
The DNA here is from genome assembly GCF_900747795.2 of Erpetoichthys calabaricus. NCBI lineage: Eukaryota > Metazoa > Chordata > Cladistia > Polypteriformes > Polypteridae > Erpetoichthys > Erpetoichthys calabaricus. The sequence goes on from NC_041401.2 coordinate 42,549,150, forward strand.
CTGTGCTAGGAGTCCACATGCACCTCTGAGCCACGTTGACTTTTCATTATTCTTTTCGGTTACGACACCCGACCGCGTCCACCATCGAAAACCATGGAAAAGGAACAATGAAGCCCCGGCCAAAAACTCTACCCCTCCTCCCACGTGATAGGGAACGCACCTCAGAGCACTACCCGCCAACTCGAACAGCTCATCAAACACATACTCACTCACTTTGGTCTGTGCTGCTGTCCAAATCCAGCTGTGAACCACGTTGACTGTTCTTTTGCCCTCCATGGCTACCGCTTCAAAAGTATTTCATAGAAACAACACTTCTTTCAATGTTATAGAAATTCCTGCATCATGGAACTGTTTGTTTCTATCAGTCGCGTTTTTCTGGAAAAATGTCATTGATGAAACTGTTGCTCTCAAACTTCGCAACATGGCTGTTGGCTGTTGGCTGTTTGCCAACATTGGGATAACTTCGGCGACGTGGTGTCCTTTGTTGTTAGTCACAGAGGCATTGTTATACAGTCTGCTCAACAATATGCTGACTACATGAATACATCCGGAGTCTATGGTGGCGAGGCAGAAATTGTGGCAATGTCCCAAATCCTTCCAGCTACTATCAGCATTTACTTCCAAGAACGTCCTTATGCCTCTCCTCGAGTTTACAATCCGGCCCAACGTCTCTCCATATCCCGGCTCTTTAGCGGTCCTTTGGATCATGGGCATTACAAGGTTCTCATGCCTCTCAAATACACACATGATAACCTTCTGGTGACATCTTTTGACGCTGTCGGTATGTGCACACAGGGTGCACACCCACTTGCTTGCCACACTAATGTGACGTCACCTGCCCACTCTCCTCTTCCTGAAAAACATTTAAAGACACATTCCCCTGAACACACGCATTCCACACAAGACTTTCAATGCACCTTTTGTTCCAGAAGCTTCCAAGTGCAGAGATATCTGAACGCACATTTAAAAAAACACAACACTAACCGAATGATGCAATGTGAACATTGCCAGCAATGCTTCAAAACAACTCGCGCTCTCAAGAAACACTTACGAACTCATTCCACTCTCACCTTCAACTGCACATTTTGTAACGAGGACTTCACAGGTGAGATGGATCTCCACAACCATATGCAGATCCATTCAACACAAACATTTGTATGCAAAGTTTGCGACAAACACTTTCACGCATGCAGATACCTTACTAACCATCTCAAAACACATTCCCTGATGAATTCTTTTCAGTGTCAACACTGCTCCAAAACCTTTACGTGCCAGAAATCTCTCAAAACACATTTAAACACACACTCCACTGAACAAACGCATTCCAAACAGATCTTTCAATGCACGATTTGTTCAAAAACGTTCCGAGTGCAGAGATATCTCAACATGCATTTAAAAACACACTCCACTGAACGAATTATGCAATGTGAACATTGCCAGCAATGCTTCGAAACAACTCATTCCAATTCCCTTCAGTGTCAACACAGCACTAAATCGTTCATGCACAAACATCGCATTCAGTTTTCTGCAGCTTTTCAAGAAGATACCGCCATTCACGTCCATGAGCATAACATTGGCCTACCTACCGCACTAGATAGATAGATAGATAGATAGATAGATAGATAGATAGATAGATAGATAGATAGATAGATAGATAGATAGATAGATAGATAGATAGATAGATAGATAGATAGATAGATAGATAGATAGATAGATAGATAGATAGATAGATACTTTATTAATCCCAATGGGAAATTCACATTTTCCAGCAGCAGCATACTGATACAATAAATAATATTAAATTAAAGAATGATAATAATGCAGGTGAAAAAAAGACAATAACTTTGTATAATGTTAAATGTTAATGTTTACCCCCCCGGGTGGAATTGAAGAGTCGCATAGTTTGGGGGAGGAACAATCTCCTCAATCTGTCAGTGGAGCAGGACAGTGACAGCAGTCTGTCGCTGAAGCTGCTCTTCTGTCTGGAGATGATACTATTAAGTGGATGCAGTGGATTCTCCATAATTGATAGGAGCCTGCTGAGCGCCCTTCGCTCTGCCACAGATATTAAACTGTCCAGCTCCATGCCAACAATAGAGCCTGCCTTCCTCACCAGTTTGTCCAGGCGTGAGGCGTCTTTCTTCTTAATGCTGCCTCCCCAGCACACCACCGCGTAGAAGAGGGCGCTCGCCACAACTGTCTGATAGAACATCTGCAGCATCTTATTGCAGATGTTGAAGGACGCCAGCCTTCTAAGGAAGTATAGTCGGCTCTGTCCTTTCTTGCACAGCGCATCAGTATTGGCAGTCCAGTCCAATTTATCATCCAGCTGCACTCCCAGATATTTATAGGTCTGCACCATCTGCACACAGTCACCTTTGATGATCACGGGGTCCATGAGGGGTCTATGTGCTTCTTGCAATGCTCTTCATTGGACAGCAGAGGTCAACAAATCCGGACATTACACTAAGTGTTGTCATACCGGCAAGGTGTCTTTGCCACAGCTATCCAAACCCCCTCTTTTTTTAGAAGACCTCTTGACTGGCAAGAACCCACTGTCCCGAAATGACTGTGATCATATCAGGGAATACAACTCTGCTTTAGCTTTCGCGTCAATGGGCGCACACGTCACTAAACCATCTGGACAAGGACCGTATGCTTTCAGAATCCACGGTCAAATTTATCACCAGGTCTCTCCTTTATATACCAATCCTGACACGTCACCACAATACAGTCAGCTATATATCTTCAATTCTGCTGAGGCTACCAGTCAACGTTTGCAAAAGGAATGTAATAACGCTTGCAGTGACATTTTGTTGCTTCAACTAGACAACATGATACGACAGGTTAATCCCTTCACAAAGTCTTACATGCAAATGCATGACATTATCACTCACGGTAACCCTGTTACTGCTGTACGAATGGTGTTCATGGAAAATCCAAGTCTGGTTATGAGAAGGTATAACGCCCCGTCCTGTCAAACTGATGTTGCTGCTATCTTTGTAGGTGAAGACGGGGAACTTCCTGCACAACGCGACATTTGCATATATCCAAGGGGAGATGCTTGCAAGCGTATCTCTGTTCTCAATATGAACTGTGACCCCATGGTTTATCCACTGCTATTCCCTTACGGAGATCCAGGCTGGCACATACAATTGATTCATGTTGAGGAAAAGCGAACCGCGAAAAGAACGTGAGTCACACAGCTCCAATTTTATGCTTTCAGGCTTGCCATGAGATCTTCATTTACTGCACGCACGCTACACTGAATGGATCAACGTGTGTCTACCCGGTGCAGAGAGGCGTGGGTAAGCCGTTGAACCCCATTCGTGCTGGAAACCGGGGCTTGCAATTGTTCCCCATGAATGAGGAATTCCCAGTAAGTGCAGGTCATACGCTCGCACTGATTATGTCCCTGCCCTTTGTACACACACCCCCCACCCCCCCTCGCTACTACCATGGTCGGGTGACTTGGTGGATTATATATAGAAAAGCAGCCAGAACCACAAAGAACAATGAAAAGTCTACGTGACTTACAGATGCATGTGGACTGTGCAAAGACGAAAACGACTCAGGTGACGAGTTGGGGGTGGGCACATGAGCAGGCAGTGCATACTGAATGACAAATCAGCAGACTAGCATGACGGAGGGGGCGGAATGGGCGTCCTTCCCCTCTCCTCCCGTTCCGCCCTCCGCGCCTGAGCGCCGTCCACCCCCGTCCCTCGCTCTGGGAGGAGAAGACGCGACAGCGGTCCTCCAGTTTTCAGTCACGGACAATTGTATGTTGGTTTGTACCGTGCATTGTTACAATGTTACTTTTCTTGGTGGTTTATTAAATTATGGATTTTTCAAATGTTAATTTTTTCCCTGTGCTTAAAAATCATTAAAAAAGCGGCCTGATTATACGGAGTATGGTACGCCGCGGGTTGGCTAGTACTTAATAATAACCCAACAGAAAAGGGTTACTAAAGTGTTGGTTTAATAACAAAAATAGATAGTAACCATAAAAATATGACAGAACACATATTAAAATAAATTTCTTCTCAGTACAAAAACCCACAGCCTGCACTGAGGCATAAATTATTTTACAAGGAATTATAATGTCCAACTCATCACATTTCAACTTTGTGTGTACAGCAAAATCTATTTAGTACAGAGAGCGTGCAGAAGGAGACTACATTAGCAGAGCTTTTGAATTTAATAATTAATCTGCAAATATTTGGCTGTTTCTTCAATTAGCTTGCCCAGCAATGTATTAAAATATGATCGGAATTCTTAAGACAGTGGGAATACCGAATATCTACATTGCATTTTATAATGCCTTCTAAGCTGAGCTTATTCCTCTGTGTACATTTAGAATGTTTTTAAAGCTTCATCTTCACTTTTCAAAAACAATAATCAGTATAATCTCAAATAAAGCATGTGTCACACACGTGCGCATGGGAGCCAGCCACAGGGACCAAAAGAAGGGAATTGCAAGCCCGGCCGGGGGGTGGCGGGGTGCACTTAACCCTCTTATTGTGTCCCTGCAGACCAGACACGGGAAAGTCTGCCTGAGTACGAAGAAATCACTTCTGCCTTGGCTCTGAGGGCGACGTCACTTCCTGTCCTGGCCCCGAGGACGACGCTACTTCCTTAAACCTCCCTATAAACCCAACTTTCTTCCTTCGTTGGGCAGTTCTGTTTTGGACTCTATACTGTAGGCTACTCTTTTGTGCTGAAAACATTGCCTTTTTGCACTCATGGTCAAATAAACGGGTGGCTGCCCCAAACCTTTGTCTTGTGTTGAGGCTCATCATTTCACACATGTTTCATCATTTATGTACATAAATCATTTCTTCACTGAAAAAGTGGTCATCAGATTTTACAAATCAAATCTGGATTGGATGTCTATCTATTCATGTCTATTTTTCGCAAGTATAGCACACCATCGATCATAGGATAAGTCAAGTTTACTGTCATGTGTACAGTACATAACACAATGAAATTGTTACTTGCAGGTCAACTCAGAACTGTAAGTAAAGAAATAAAAAATTGTGCATAGCATGCAGCATTCAGTATATATTATATTATATTTATATACTTATATTAATAGTAAACAAAACTATAATAGTTTGATCAAGTAGTATAACGTTCTTCTTTTTGAAAATGAAATAAAAATTTAACAGAGTACAACGAGGTACACCCATACAGGCAGAATTTGAAAACTAGACATGGACAATATCTTCATGAGGGATGTAAGCCATGGACACTTAATCCACGAGGAAGCAGTGCAACCTACAGCACCACCATGCCACCCACAACTCTTATCATTTCTGTCGATTACAGATACAACACACTCTGCTTAAGTGAACCTCAGCATTACACAGTGAGGCTGCAAATGAACTGGCAGACTTGTAGTCTTAGCCACTAAATTACACAGCCTGCCCTGATGTTTAAAAGTTAAATTTCATTTTGCAAAATTTACATCAGTTTAGAAGAAGAAGAAACTGGTTACTTTGAAAGATGAGAAAATTACTTCTGAGGAGTTACCGAGAAAAGTCCTCTTGAAAAGCAAACAGTCACTATGGATAAAATGAGGCTTAATATTATTGGGAAACACGTTTTACCGATTTAAAGGGTAGTCGCACAGGTGGTGTGGTTTCAGAATGGATAGCGCTGCTACCTCACGGTTCCACAGCCCTAAACTCAAATCCCAGCACAGTCACTTGTCAGTTTCTGCCATTGTCTACGGTGTAGCATGCGGCCGGGGCTCTTGCTTGGAGGACCGGGGGAGCAAGCATTGCCAGAGCATTACCTCCCTCAGGACGCTAGATGGCAACCCCCCTGGGTTGCAGCAGTGCCTCAGACTCCCGCAGGGCTTCATGGGAGTTGGAGTGTGGTGCAGCCCTGTTGGGATCTGCAGGCGCTGCTGAGCCCTTATAGGCTGTTCTTCCACCACTCCCAGAAATGCTGCCGGAAACGAGTAATCAACTACCTGGAGCACTTCTGGGTACATTATAAAAGGAGCCAGCAGCCACAACTTGGGAAGCCAGAGTCGGGAGGAGGAGTGACGAGCTCGACCCGAGGAGTGAAGGAGGAGAAAGATAAAGAGAAGGAACAGACTTGTGGTATTGTGCTGTGCTTGTGCATGATCTGTTTCTACTTGTGGGGAACGGGGAAGGCGTTTCCCACAAGGGAAAAAGAAAAAATAAACCTTGTGTGCTTTGAACTTGTGCCCCACATGTGTCTGTGTCGGGTTCAGCTAGCGGTGCCAGCCTGGTGGGCCTCAACGGGTACTCCACATTACTCCTGCATCTCACATTTATTTAGGTCTATTGCTTGGTCTAAATTGGTTAGGGGTGGTTGTGTGTGCGAGGGTGCCCTGTAATGGACCCCATGCAGAGTCCCTGCTTTCCCCCCAGTGTTATAAGGGTTGGCTCCATTGCCCCTAAATGTTGATTAGGCATGCACTGATAATGGATAGATGAATGGACCTAACATGACATGACATTCTCAGACCCTTTGAATCCTGGTAGCATGAGGCACAAAGTGAGATCCACACCTGAATACATATAGTAGAAGATACAGTTATTTCAAATTTCTAGGTTTATGCTTTTTCATTTCATATATCTGAAATGTTAGATTAATTTAATTTGCCTTCTCGCACAATTTGTATGAACAGATCTATCATTTATTGATTTATTTTAGTAGTAGCTATGCACAAATTGCCCTAATGGGGATTAAAATGAAATCTACCAATGCACATGGGAAATTAAATTAGAGAGTAGCTAATGATCATGCAACCCTGATCAATCCTCTAAGCCTGTTGCTTGTTTAAGAAAATATATGTTCCTGTAATATGAATTGCCCATATGTCCAATCCCACAGACATTAAATCTTGGCTTCCACACGTTTCTGTGTCATTATAAATTAAAATGAAAAATAAAAATGCACTTGATCATGAAGCAAATGAAAATAGTTTTCTTGGCACCATTTTAGCGTACATTAAATGAGTGCTTTTATGAAAACTTGTGCAGCATACTGTACTTCATTAACACACTTAGTAAAACTTTAAAAATCCACAAAAACACTGGCTCCAAACCAGATATATTTCTTACTTTTCTTATGAGGAACAATGAAAAAAAGTTCTTTCCAAGAGTGGAATTGCAAAAAATGTATAGGCCTGCCACTACATGGAACACTGATCACTCCAACATACGCTCTTCATTGTTGGAATTTGGTGGTGTTAAAATTTAGTTTCATGTTTTTTATTTGTTTAACATACTTTTGATTATTATATTGACTTAATTTACATTTCACATGTCAGATCTCATTTGCTGATAATGTCACGTCAAGGTGTTACAGTTGCATGACATCACAATGGCCATTTTCTATAAAACCTTGTCAGCCGAAATGACTTCCATTGTTTGCATACTAACCAACAAGAGGGGTCTGCAGCTGGAGGTCTGCAGACAGACCCTTCTCATGATGACAGGATGTTTCATAGGAGAAAAGACATAGCCAGAAAACCAAAGTGAAGGTCAAAACCGGAAGCCAAAAGAACGATCATCAAAGCCACTAACAGTGGTGGTTTGAAATGTGGGGTGCTGTAGGGCCTCCCCCTCCAAATATTTGAAAAAGTCTTAAGTAATGTGAAATAATCATGAAATAAATTTGTTTATTTGCACAACATGCCAGGTGTCAGTGCACGTCAACATCCATTAAAAATTGGTTGCCAGTTTTATTTGTTTAATTTCTGTATGAATGAAAAAAAATTCTGTGTGAATAACTATATTTACGGAGTGAAACACGTCGGCCAAATGAGAATCTATGTAAGTGTCAGAGGGGGACACTTTTACATTTTTTTTGTGCACTGGGTGGTTCCATTAGGCACCCACTGTTGGGACTGGGGGGTGAGAAGTTAAAAGGCTGTCTGTACTTATTAATGGGGTTTGCTGTCTTGCAAGGGAGTCACTGCTTTGAAGTCTGGCCTTGGAGGATGTCTGTATTTACCTGGCTTGGAAATATTGGTTCCTAATCAGCATATCTGTACTTATTAATGTTTGGTAATCATACATTTTGTTAACTTGTGTTTTTATTAATTGTTAAACCCAGGCAATTTAGATGTACCATTGATTAAACTGTTTGTCCAGGACTGACAACAGCAGGGACTGAAGTAAATATAAACTCCTGGGCAGCAGAAGGCAGGAGGGACAGTCCACAGAAAACGCTGCCAAGGCACTCGGACAGAGCACAGGGGCTTGCAGGCAGACAAAGGTACCAGGCTGGCACAACGTAAGGCACAAGGATGGCAACACTTCCAGGGAGGAAGAGACAGTTCCACAAAGATATGCCGGATGTGGGTTCAGCGAGAGAGGGAATCTGCATGAAAGGACCAAGTGAAGCTGACAGATGAGAAATGAGGCGTGCCTAGGTCCCAGCAACACAAGGAGCCCAGAGTGGAAGAAAAAGGAACAATGAAGGGACGCTGACAGGGATTCAACAATTTGACACAACTTCTGTAGGGGAACAAGTGTCCAGTGAACAGAGTGCATCCGTGGACAGTTAAACAATTAAGTGTTGGGATAACACAGTGAGCAACCTGGACTATGCACCACTAAAGGTTGTATCCTCCGATTCTTGTTTTTAACGGACTTTTAGAGGGTGGACTGTGTATTTTCCTTTTTAAAAAAAGGGAAATTGATTCCTGATATGTTTAGTTTTTGTTATGTTCGTTTATCTTTTTAATGTACTTTATATTGTCTTGTGTAACAGAACTTACTGTTGTTTTTTTCTAAAATTACTGTTGTGTCTTTCATTGTGTGTTTACTCACTGCCCAATTTAAAGAAACCTGTCTGCTATTATTGGTAAATTTCAGGAGTTCCCAGTCTCTTAATAAAACTGGGTGGCGTAGTCGGATATTTTAATGGTGTCTAAGTTAGATTACCTATAAGTGTGACCAGACACCTGTTACATAATTCCTTGATGTTTTGGCAAGCAGGTGACTTGAGGCTGCCCTTTAATTGGTTGCTTTTAGATTTTTCCAGTGACACGCCTCACTGCGCCCCAGACACTCCCACGTGTATTGGCAGCGAATTAGTATTGTTTTGGGTTTTTGTAATGTAATGTGATTGGACAATCGTTGAGGCACCATGTCATGTTAACATCAATGGTTCACAATTCACACCTGCCATTAACTCTTTCAGGGCTAATTTTTTTTTCATTTTCTCCCAGGTCTGAATATTTCTTTCCCTAAAAACTCAGTTTTCTAAAAAGCATACAAAGTAAACACTATATGCATTTAACATTAAACATTATCTTTCTAAGATCGGCTGTAACACTTCTTATATATTTACGACATACAGTACCTGTTTGTCTCATCATTCATATTCTGAAAGGCACTTTCTGGAAAAAAAAAAACAGCTACCTGCCTTTCTTTTTTGATTTCCATATCACTTGCATCAAAATCAGAGTTTGATAAGTCAGAGTCTGATATAGCAATTAATACGCAAAAAGCAAAAACATAAACAAATAATGCACCCAGAGTATCTTGCTTTGCACATTCGCTTTGCTCTTTTGCCCGATGTCGGTGCCATTCTAGAAATTGTTTACTCTGTGCTCCTCACACACATGCAGGGATTCGATGTCAAGTCAGTGAGTCTAACAGTCCTCCTGACAAAGAGAATAACATGATGGTGGGCTTTGACGATGTATGCAGCTGATTATTACCCTTTGCCCCGGATGTCAACTAAAGTCAACAGCCAACCTCAACCCTTGCTGTCGAACAAAAGTCAGCATCCACCCTAAAAGAGTTAATATTACATAACTACAGATTTAGCAACTAAGAATTTATCTACATTTTGAACTGTGTATAATAGTACATGACAAATAAAATTTTATTTGATTTTACCAATACAGAATAAACCAATCTCTGCCTGATAACATAAAATCACAAAGATCTGAACATCAATAATCATCACTTCAATTGCTAAACCGCAATCACCATTTTCAATATTTATGGTATCTGGTTGAGTTGGGCATAATAGGTGACCCCCTTGACTTACACAGTTCACTAAAAATGAACCCCTATAGTATGCCACAAAAATTGATAATACAAACAGACTTGATTCTCAGTAATCTCAACAACAACAAAAGGAAAATATGTATCAAAAATACAATCCAAAGTTGATTGAAAATCAAGCAAAGAAGACGAACCAGAAAAATAACATCACAAAGTAAGAGAATGAAGAAGACCTGCTTCTCCATCCATGATCATTGCAATGATGTGTTAGGTGCGTTTACAAGAAGTGTCCATAAACAAACATGAATCTCTAAAAGATCAGGGTCCCCTTGTTAAAATTAAACCAACTGAGTCTCAGAAAGTGTGGTGGTAAGAATTTTGGGTCCCCTGAAAGGTTAGGTTTTGGGTAATATTGCCATTCCAGGAGTCTTGTGAACTCTGGGCATCCTAAACCAAATGGGGCTGTCCTCCGTAAGGTAACTGATTTATTAAATATTATCCTATATTTCTTTTATACTTATGTTTTCTACCGTATTTAGACCTGGTGATAGTTGTGGGCCTACGTTGATTTGTTCGGTTAAAATATTAAACAGACATAATGTTCAGGTACACCTTGCTGATGGCTGTAGCACTGGATATTCAGAGCACACAACACTTTACATCCAAATGAAGTGCTGCACTGCTCAGTTGGCGTTAGTGAGGACAGTCTCAGTTCAGTTACTAGAAGAGTTGTTGGTGAGGCCAGCAGGGGGCACGTACCTTGTGGTCTGAATGTGGATCCCAATGCCCCAGTGCAGTGATGGGGACACTGTGCCGTAAAAATGGTGCTGTCCTTTGGTTGAAACCTAAAATCGTATTCCTGACTCTCTGTGGTCATAAAAGATCCCTAAGCATCCTTTGTAAAGAGTAAAGTGTATCCCAATGTCCTGGCTAAACTGCCCACCACAATCTAGTCATTCTGGCCCCCTAATCATCCTCTGTCTCTAAATGGCTAACTGTCTCTCACCACTTCACCACCTAATAGCTAATGTGTGGTGAGTGTACTGGTGAAAAATGGCTGCCGCCACATTATCCAGGTGGATTCCGTACATTAGTGCTGGCTTAAGTGGCGCCCCACTCACTATAAAAAGTGCTTTGAGTAGTGAGAAAAATGTTATATACATGTACAGAATTATAATTATTATTTATTATTATTACTTTATTTCCCAATTTGTGCTGTTGTGCAGAGTGCTGTCACAAAGTGTAACAGTATTTGTGTATATTATTAACACTAGAATTACCAAAAACTACGAAAAAACCCATAGTCCCAGCCAACCTTAAATCCCTTCGCACCTCTCCGTCAGCTTCTTTTGTCTTGTAAATGTGTCAGTTAACACAAGCAGCCTGTTATCCCATCCCCTCACCCACTACTGCAGCTCAATTCGCAAAGAAGGTTCTCAGTGCTCAGTGTTTATCTTGAAGTGAAGTGCTGGAGTTGTAGAGGATAAATAATATATCGTTATTTGGAATACATACATTTCATGTGTGTTCCATGTCTACAACAATCTATGTAAACACGTTTCTCATGTTTTAGTAATAAACGACAAAATGTAGACATGAAATGTATAATAAGTGAAGCCTGAAGTCCAAATATCAAATATACACTTTCACAAAAGGCGCAAGTGTAATACAACAGCTTCCGTGGTGCAGCAGTAAGAACTGCTGACTTGTAACAAAGAGGTTTCAGATCGATCCTGGCTACCTCCCAAATTTACCATTTTGACTAGTGAGCTGCTTTTATTGTTAATACTATACAACAAACACATACATTTGATTTGCGTCTGTAACAGCTGGTGTAAATTTATAGTACTAGTAAAAGTTTTTTTTTTTATTTTTATTCTCTCAGTCACAATCACAATACCACCCCCCACCACCACCTTCCCAGATCTGCTGCTGTTAGTTTTTATTTGAAACTGTGAATAACTGTAGATGTGAGTCACAGGTGTCGAACACCAGGCCTGGAGGGCCGCAGTGGCTGCATGTTTTCTTTCTAACCATCTTCTTCATTAGTGAGCCGTATTTACTGCTAATTAACTTCTTTTGCTTTAGTTTTAATTAACTTGACTCAGACCCCTTAATTGTCTCTTTTTCCTTAATTAGTAGCCAAACAATAATGAGACATCACACAAGCCACCATATGACCAGCTCACCTGTGCCCATCACGCAATATCTGAATATAAAAAAAGGTGAAGGTCTCGGTAAGGTTGATCTCTCAGGTCACCAAAACATTTTGACGGTGTTCTTAGAAAAAACAGAAAAATCAACAAATTTGGAAATGAGAGCAGCAACAAGCCATTGAATTAAATAACGGGCTTAATTAATAGCAAGAATCAACTTCTTATTAAGAGACTGTTTGGAGTGAAATTGGTTGGAGTTTGAAATCCCAATTTAGCTGGTCATCTGTTGGCTCGTTTCACATCTCATTTCTGTTTGGCTGCCATTTAATGAAGAAACAAATCAATTCAGAGGGCTGAATCCTTAAAAACAGGGCTATTAAAATGAAGGGAAAACAAGTTAATTAGCAGTGAAAACTGGTCAGTGATTAGGAAAAGGGCTAGAATGAAAACCTGTTGCCACTGTGGCCCTCCAGGCCCAGAGTTCCACACCCTGATGTAAGTGGTGTTTTGAGACAATGGAACTGGAAATTCTCTTATCTGGAGGGATAAAAGCTGACACACAAACGCTGGTGAATCTGCCTTCTTTGTATCTCAACGTCACTTGAATTTTTTTATTCAGTTTTATTGAGTGTTCCTGCTTACACTGAATTAGTATACACCTTATGGTCCATGATGTCAAAGTCACACTGACAAAAAACAGAGACATAGGTTGTAAGAAGACACTATATAGCGTCTGACCCGACACAGATTGGACACTGGAGGCACGTGTGAAATACAAAGAATTTTATTTATCTTCAGCTGGAGGGCACATCTTTCCCGTAATCCCCCCAGCTACAACACAGTCCCAAGCACTAGTAACCACCAGTACAGTACAAGCACTTTCATCTCCTTGGCCCCACCACTCCTCCCTAGCAACCTTGTCCTCCTCCACCTGACTCTGGCCCCCGAGTGGTGGTCGCTGGCTCCTTTTATAGGTCACCATTATATTCAGCACACCTGGAAGTGCCGCCGGAACTCGGTGATCAAACACCTGGAGCACTTCCAGGTGTGATGAATCTGCTGCCCACACGGGCTCAGGAGTCCCAAACACCGCACCCCCTGGCGGTACCTGTGGGACTTAACAGGGCTGCCTCCAACTCCAATTCCGAGGGAACCCTGTGGGAAACCCAGGCACTACTCCAGCCCAGGGGGGCGACCATCTAGCATCCAGGGAGAGGTATTGCACTGTCCAGGGCTGCTCCCCCTGAATACAGTGTGCAGGGGCATCTCGGCTGGCCATGGATGCCAGCCACCTGCCACAAGGTACAGTTAGGTCCATAAATATTTGGACAGAGACAACTTTTTTCTCACTTTGGTTCTGTACATTACCACAATGAATTTTAAATGAAACAACTCAGATGCAGTTGAAGTGCAGACTTTCAGCTTTAATTCAGTGAGGTGAACACTGCTTTAGTTGCCTCACATTTTTATGCAATCGTTTTGTTCACCCCACTGAATTAAAGCTGAAAGTCTGCACTTCAACTGCATCTGAGTTGTTTCATTTAAAATTCATTGTGGTAATGTACAGAACCAAAATGAGAAAAAAGTTGTCTCTGTCCAAATATTTATGGACCTAACTGTATATATGATATTTGGAATAATTCATTTTATGACATGTATAGTACAATTTGGAAAAAATCGGGGCATGGATGCAACATTATTCATATTATTCATATTCATTTGCATGCCTTCTTACAGTTGTAATCAGTGACCGCGTGTTTTTTGTTTTTTTTTTTCAATCTTGCCCAATCTCCACATGTTCATGCATGGTTTTTCTTTTGTACTCCAGGACATGCAGAGGAAAGAATAGTACAAAGAAATCAGTTTCGCGCTATATGCAATCATCAAATTCAAATGTTAACAGTTCCTACACACCCAAGGACCGTCCTTCCTACATTTATGACATGTGTACCTGTTGCAATGTACACACTTCTCTGTATGCTGTGGTTCCTATTATACTGAAGGGGCGCCTGACACTGACTGAGTTTGTTTTCCTGGGGGAAGCGGCGGTCTTGGAACAGAAGCTTGTCGACGTTGCATCCTCTTTTTCTTTTTCCATCACCTTTTCTTATAAGAAGTGATAACGAAATTCCTCTGCAAGATGAGCCAGGAACGCTCTTCTTTTCTCAGTGGACCCTGTGTATGCCTTAAACAATACATGTGCATTGATTGCCGCCAGGTCAAGCTTGATGTAGCACACAGTAACCGGCCACCTACGTGCTCCTGCTCACACTGAATAAGCTTACGCCTTCTGGTGCATGATGTCAATGCAGCACCGGGAAAAAAAAGAAAGAGAGAAATATATGTGACATTTTGAAGAAATCATTTTATGGCCTGAATAGCACTAATCAGAAAACATCATTGCACTAATGCAATATTATTTGAAAACAAACAGCGTCAGATCAGGTGTAAATTTATGGTACTTGTAAAAGTTAGCGTTTTTCAGTTTTATTCTCTCAGTCACGTTCACGCTCTCCCCTCCCTAACCCAGATCTGACCCTGACTAACAGTGGCAGCATAAATTTACATCTGATCTGACACTGTTTGTTTTCAAATAATATTGCATTAGTGCGATGATGTTTTCTGATTGCACAGATTTCAATCACTAAGTACAAAGTATGATGAACTCTCATATCACCTTTTCTTAATGCTATATTAGATAACACCTACATCTGGAAATCAGCAACACAGCACAGAGTTCCACAGAACAAACACTGCAGAGCTTTTCTACACACTTCTCTACCAGTGCCATTCAATGTGATAATGATATCATATTTACAGTAAGAAGCATTAGACTGAAAAAAATAAAACAAATACATAACGGTGGCAACAGACCATCAGGCCCACAATGTACATGGCCAGATATATACAATAATGTGAACACAAAGCTACCATTGCTGCACTATACATAACAGATAGTTCCTTCAGAGTGTGCATATACACTACTGCCAATGTAATATTGTCCAAGCAGTACGTCAGAAGGTGTAATAATGCAGTCTGTTCCAACTCTGCTTTAAGAGAGACAGAAGTTTTTAAAGTAATCAACAGAAGTTGAAACATCTGTACAAATTGTTTGCTTCAATTTGAAAGGCTTAATTTACTTAAATTGCTGCAGAACATCTTTAGCTGGTAACCTATTAGTTGGTCCCTGAAGAAGGCCCATTTGTCTGATATTTTCAATTTTCAGTGTTTGCAAAGCTAAATTTAAAATGTAAACCTCTGGCAGTTTACTGCTTCTCTTTTCAGCATTTTAGGTCATTGATTGCATTTCAGCTGATTAAATGTGAAGAACAACTGAGTTGTTGTAAAACTTATGAGTGGTAGTGTACTTTATATACTGTATATGCATATTTTGACCTAAAATTGGTTTTGGCTGGTAACATCTATATAGAGCAAAGCCACACAATGGAGGAATTTGACATACCTGTCAGGCAGGGTTCAACCAATGAGTTTCCACATTGTTATTCAGCCTGAGCAGTGAACTGAATACAAAGGCAAGTGATGAAGCTTTTGTGCCTACCTACTACCCAATGGAGCACCATGGAGGCAACTGAGGGAGTACAGGAGAAGACAGAGACACAGAGCAAGAGGAAGGTCTCATTGAAGGAGACAAAGGGTCTTGAATGAGATGCAGGCAACACTAGTTGACCATGTCATCAATCATGGCTTGAACATGAGAGAAGCAGGTCAACATATGTGGGCCAATGTGTCGCCTTTTACCATGGCTGGCATAATGTAATAATTTGGAAATGAAGATGGGTACAGTAACTGTGGCCTCTGCAGTACAATACTTATAGTACCTGTAGATTTAGATATGGTACATGTGACGATGCCAGTCCCCTACAGACTCACTCTTCCCACATGGGAGTCTGTTGCACCAACACTATCGATAGTTGTGACTGAGATGAGCTGACAAATGAGGACAAATCTCATTGACGCCAGGGGACGGTGTAAAATGCTCAGGTGCTTTTATTAAAAAAAAAGCAATCCAAAACAAAAGTAAAACCAAAAATGTCCATTATGCAGTGTTAAAAAAAAACAAAATCCATAAAATCAGTGAAACGTGGAGATAAAATCCATAATAAATAAATCTGTTAAAATGCAGTCTCTCTTCACCCGATTACAGCCCACCACCTTCTGTCACAGGCATTGCCGGCGGAGCCTCTGCAGCACGAACTCCTTTCTGCCAACCCCCATCTTGGCTGCCGCCACACTGCACAGCCAGATCATCCGAGGTCGGCACACCTCCCGTCTTCCTTCACGCTCATGCAGTCGCTCCTCGGATCCACTGGGAGGTATTACGTCTCGTTCGCCCCACTTTACACGCTTAGTCAGTGGGGCAAACCAGCCCCTAGAGCGCCTCAGCCTGCACTCCCTTCTGGAGCCCCAGCTCGAGCTGCCTTCTCCAAACAGGTGGCCCGATCGTCTCTCTCTGACTGCCCTTCACCATCTATTAACCTCCATAATCTGTTCCGTTCTTTCCCCTCTCTTTCTTTTACATCTTTCATCTCTGTCTCTCCCATTGTGTCGGCCCGTATATACAGTATACACCTGTCTCCATGGGCGCAGTGCCTTAATCACATTTCCACAGAGACTAACACGGATTTATGGATTTAAAACCTGGCTATATTTTGTTGTTGCTGCGGATCTGCTATACCACAGTATATTTCACAAAAAATACACAAAGATGAATAAATGTGTGTTTTTTTTCAGAAGTGCAAAAAGACTCTGAAAGAGGGAAATGCAGCTTTTATTTAATCCATAAGCAGCAGACCACAGAGTTAAACGTGGATACCAACAATTTCACTGCACACTGAAAAGCAAAATGAATTGCATTGTTTTGCATTTTCCTATTAGTGTGTAGTTGGTGTTTAGAACGAGCTGTTTATGTTATGTTTTGATGTAGAGTTTTGATATAGAAATTCCATTTTTAGAAGAGTTAGTATGGTTTGAATGAAGTCTGTAATTTACATAAGATGTCTGACTTGTTTTGGACTGCGTGAGTGTTTATGGGTATTGTGTATAGAGTTTGGATAAAATGAGCTGTAGTTTCAGAAATCAAGTGTAAGCAGTCAGAAAGAATCGTAAAAGAATGTGAATAGAGCTGCACTGCACAATAATGCTGAGACACTGTACTCTAGGTGTTATCATACACATGCATTTCATTCTGGAAATTATATCATTTCAATTGTAAATCTTAGCTTTTCAAGGCTTGAGAAAATGTAATGATGTTAATGTAATATGCTTAGTCTGGTGATCACTGTTTCCCAACTTCTGTGGGCACAAGAGGTGTCCAACTGAAGGAACTCTTAGTGACTGCTGATTGCATGGAGGAGTGTGGAGATAATGAAAGAGCATGCCACTTTTGTAACAATGGGATTTTGGAATCAGTTCAGTGGTGAGATTCATGTAATGGGTGCACCCATTGGGCAGTGTTCATGTTTTCCTTGTGTGGGTTTTCTCCAGTTGGTCTGGTTTCCTCGCACAGTTCACAGATGAGCATGTTACTTAGACTGTTGGTGCTAAATTGTCCCTTGTTGTGTGTGTGGCTGGTGCCCTTCCAAGGATTGTTTCTTGTGCCCAAGACTTTCTGGGATAGACTCCAGTTTCTCTGCATTTCTATTCTGGATAAGCAAGGTTAAGGGTTGATTTCAGGAAACAATTGTAAAATAATGAGTTCCCTAAAGATTACATTCATGAGGTATGGATGGTGGCATAAGAAGTGTACTGGTACCGGTTTTTAAGAATAAGGGGGATGTGCAGAGCTGCAGTAACTACAGGAGGATAACATTGATGAGCCACGACATGAAGTTATGGGAAAGAGTAGTGGAAGCTAGGTTAAGAAGTGAGGTGATGATTAGTGAGCAACAGTATGGTTTCATGCCAAGAAAGAGCACCACAGATGCGATGTTTGCTCTGAGGGTGTTGATGGAGAAGTATAGAGAAGGCCAGAAGGAGTTGCATTGTGTCTTTGTGGACCTGGAGAAAGCATATGACAGGGTGCCTTGAGAGGAGTTGTGGTATTGTATGAGGAAGTCGGGAGTGGCAGAGAAGTATGTAAGAGTTGTACAGGAAATGTACGAGGGAAGTGTGACAGTGGTGAGGTCTGCGGTAGGAGAGACAGATGCATTCAATGTGGAGGTGGGATTACATCAGGGATCGGCTATGAGCCCTTTCTTATTTGCAATGGTGATGGACAGGTTGACAGACAAGATTTAACAGGAGTCCCCGTGGACCATGATGTTTGTTGATGACATTGTGATCTGTAGCAATAGTAGGGAGCAGGTCGAGGAGACCTTGGAGAGGTGAAGATATGCTCTAGAGAGGAAAGGAATGAAGGTCAGTAGGAACAAGACAGCATACATGTGTGTAAATGAGAGGGAGGTCAGAGGAATGGTGAGGATGCAGAGAATAGAGTTGGCAAAGGTGGATGAGTTTAAATACTTGGGATCAACAGTACAGAGTAATGGGTATTGTGGAAGAGAGGTGAAGAAGGGTGCTGGCAGGGTGGAATGGGTGGAGAAGAGTGTCAGGAGTGATTTGTGACAGATGGGTATCAGCAAGAGTGAAAGGGAAAGTCTACAGGACGGTAGTGAGACCAGCTATGTTATATGGGTTGGAGACGGTGGCACTGACTAAAAAACAGGAGACAGAGCTGGAGGTGGCAGAGTTAAAGATGCTAAGATTTGCACTGGGTGTGACGAGGATGGACAGGATTAGAAATGAGTACATTAGAGGGTCAGCTCAAGTTGGACGGTTGGGAGACAAAATCAGAGAGGCGAGATTGCGTTGGTTTGGACATGTGCAGAGGAGAGATGCTGGGTATATTGGGAGAAGGATGTTAAAGATAGAGCTGCCAGGGAAAAGGAAAAGAGGAAGGCCTAAGCAAAGGTTTATGGTTGTGGGGAGAGAGGACATGCAGGTGATGGTGAAACAGAGCAAAATGCAGAAGACAGGACAATATGAAAAAGGATGATCTGCTGTTGCAACTCCTAATGGGAGCAGCCAAAAGAAGAAGAAGGTATGGATGGTGGCAGAGCATGGGGGTCATCCAACAGGAGACAGACTGTACAGTTGTAGATGTGACCAGAGAGAATAGTGCATGAGAGGAAAGGCCAAAAAAGAGCAACATGTTGTGAAATTGTATTCCCTTTTGAATTTGGGGGAAAATCTTACTTTATTACAATCTTAATAAGAAAAATGAAAAGCTACTGAACCCTGGCCCCCGAATAAACAACTGTGCTCCCTTTCCACTATGCTATTTAAACTGGTTTGTCTGGGAACATAGAGTTGTGAAAGTAAACACTGAAGAAGTCAAAATCATGCAGAGGAGGATGGAAGAAGCTTATAAGAAGACTATTTCTCAATCAGCTGATGAAAAGCTGTAATGTTTACCAAGTTGTACTGTAATACAACATGGAGCAGCTTGACACTTAACGTCACAGGTGTTTAATCTGAACATATTGCACTTTGCTGTGCTTTTTGAACTATGAGAGATGTTGGTGATGATTTGTTCTTGTGACTTCTCAATGGGAATATCAGGAGTGTACACATAAATGTGGATTGGTGAAGCCTTTAATGGGGTAATGAAGAACATATTGTGTGTGTGGAATTGACTAAGCCTTGACTGGAAAATAAAGCATAATCAAATGAGACACAGAATACCTAAAAAGGAGTGTCGTGGAGGAATGAGAAATATGGATGAGGTATTTTTTTTTATTTTGTTTAATTTAAGGAAAGAAAAATGTTGTTGGTCATCTGTGGGAATTGAACTCAGAGATGTTGGTTCATAGACGTGTATCCTATTCACTATGCTACCGTTAAAACTGGTGAGCACCTCTTTCTCAGGTGATACTGTACATTATACTGTATAATTAGAACAGAGAGCATTAGACCGAGATGGAAGGTAATAATGTAATGTTGCCTTATATATATTGTGAAGAGGCGGGCTGAATGCACCCCTAGAAGATGTGGTCGCTCCTCTGAACTCCCCTCTTAAACGGTGATACAATGGGAACAATTACACTTTTTTACCTCCTGTTTGCTCCATTCGCTGCTGGCTTGTTGCTGCTCCCATGTTGCGTGATCTGTGTCTTGCGCAGTGCTTCAAACATTTAAAAACCTGCACAGCAGCTGACCTTTTGTCTCATTGGTTTGTCTCTCTTCTCCCCCAGACATCCTCTGCTTTATTCTTTATGCTTTATTATGCTATTTACATATAAAGTTTATGTTTCTTGAAAACCCTGAATGAATCTGTTCAACTAGTGGATGCTAGAGGCGCTGTTGCCTTGTGAAATCCACCAGAGAGACGTCCATGACACACTTGTAAAAAACACAAAGAAGAATCTTTAATAATTTCATCAATAAGTGCACAAAGCATCACACACTCCACAATTCTCCAATAATAATAATCAATAATCACAATAATCAATAACAATAACAATCCTCCACTCTCAGCAGCTTAGTCACCCAACCTCCCAACTCCGGCTCTCCTTGCTGGGTCTTCACCAGTCCTTTAAATAGTCCATAACCCAGAAGTGTTTCTCCCGGGTTCAACGCCACATCATCCTTCCTCAAGTAGCCCGGAAGTACTGCAGGCTTCCATCCTCGTGACTCCGAAGTACTGCCGGGTTGTTGTAACCGTAGTAGTCCCCAGGTTCTTTGTGAGCTCCCCCTGGCGGCACCCACAGCACCCAACAGGGCTGAGAAAACGGACTCCACGTCCCAGGATGTTTTGAGGGAATCCGGGGAACCGTTGTCGTCCAGGGGAGCTGCCACCTAGCATCCCGGGGGATCCAGTGCCCTGAAAAGGCTGCCTTCCTCCATTCTTTTCTGTCATCGACGTCCTGGCGGGGCTGAACTGCTGGCTGTCCTTCACAAACTGTATGATGCAAGCGTGACGATATACAAAAAGTTGTAAAAGTCACTTTTTATTATTTTTTGAGAGCAGGTGGAGGGCACCATGTGATTGTCAAGAAATAGTAAAGTTTTATCTGTGCCAAAAATTCACCCGCAATTTGTGGTGTAGTGGTTAGCATATCTGGCCTTAAATGCAAAACTATGTGGTCAAATCCTCCCCACGAAGGATTTTTATTTCAAAATCTGTCATTGGTTGTTTTGTAAGTGGGTGAGGTCCTAGTTTCTCAGGCATTACCTAAAGTTACTTGGGAAGCAGGTACAAGGTGGCAGTATGAAAAAATGTCTTTTTGCGCTCATGAAATATGAGAGATGTAAGCTGACAAGCAGTGGCAAGCAATAATGACAGGTATATGGAAATAATTGTTGATCATTAAAGGAAAAGTATAGGTGATAAATGGGAATTGAACTGTAACATAGTGGTTGAGAGGCATGCATGCTAACCGCTACACCACCAGTAAGCCTGGTTGACAGATCTTTCTCAGTTGATACTGTATATCAGACAGTATTATTTGAACAAAGAGACAAGAGATAGAGGTGAAAGGAAATAATGGAACTGTGCCTCATATGTGGATTGAGTTCTAAAACTCACTTTTACTCTGTTTTGGAGGCAGGAGGAGGACATTGTTTGACTTAGAAAAATTAGAAAGGTGTGGAATGTGTCCAAAGAAAGTTTGGTTTAGTGGTTAGCATAATTGCCCTGAAAAGAGTAGTTTTGGGTTCAAATCTTGGCCATGATGTTTTCATTTTTATCATTATGAAATATTTCATAATGCACAATTGCATAATTATATTTTCTCAGGTACTGCCCATTCTTATTTGGGGAGCAGCTACAAGGTGTCAGCATGAAAACATTTCAATATCCTGGTGACAAGGTAAATATAGAGTAACTAGCCAACCCGCGGTGTAGCATACGCCACATAGTTATTTATTGATGGGTGAACACTTCCTGAAAGACACAGTTGTCCAAATGGGGTGGGTTTGAGGATACGACTGTAAGTGAATGAAAAGATGGAACTCTGGAGAGAGCAACATACAATTGTCCGTGACTGAAAACTGCTTTTGGCAGATACAGGCATATCTTTTTGAAAGCTTGGCCCTGTGCCTCATTAATTGTCATTGCGTAGGCCAATCTAACAGGAAATTGTCTGCGTGTAAAAGTAAAAGGCAAATTTGAATCTGATGGGGTCAGGGGTTTCTGAGAAGCATGATGACTGAACCAATTTTAATTTTGAGTTTATGTGGAGGCATGCCAGTGGGAGTAAAAGGCTATTAAGAAATTCTTTGGGGAATGAAAGTTGATCTGCAGGATCGTCTGTGACGATGGAGTCAACGCTGCTGAAAGTCACTTCGTCTGTAAGGATAAGTTTCAGCACTTGTTCATTAGGGTGTAGCGAGTCTTCGTTGGTGATCTATACTAATAAAAGGCAAAGCCCTCACTGACTCACTGACTGAGTGACTGACTGACTGACTGATTCACTCATCACTAATTCTCCAACTTCCCGTGTAGGTAGAAGGCTGAAATTTGGCAGGCTCATTCCTTACAGCTTACTTACAAAAGTTAGGCAGGTTTCATTTCGAAATTCTATGCGTAATGGTCATAACTGGAACCTGTTTTTTGTCCATATACTCTAATGGAGGAGGCGGGGTCACGTATAACGTCATCACGTATTATGCCTCCTACGTGATCACGTGAAGTGAAAACAAGGAAGAGATTTACAGCACGAGTCAAACGCGGGAACGAAGGTAAATGACGTTAATTGTTGAGCGTCTTTTAATACTGTGTAAGCATACATATTAACAGATGTGCAATTAAACGTGTGCATTTACAGGGTGATTTCTCAGGCTTAAAAGCTCGCCTTTTATCAAACACGGGAACAAAGGTAACTGACGTTGTTGAGTGTCTTTTAATACTGTGTAACCATACATATTAACACATGTGCAATTAAACGTGTGCATTTACAGGGTGATTTCTCAGGCTTAAAAGCTCGCCTTTTATTAAAAAGGTAAATGCTGTTTTCATTCTGAAGGGCACAAACCACCTTAGATTTCATGCTCAAGAGTAAGCTCAGCACACAGCTTGGTCATATTACAACCGGAAGGGTGAACTGACAATATGGTATACAAAGAGATCCTTAAGAAATGATTATTGATTCATTTTCCCTCAGTTTAAAAAGGTTTACTTTTCTTCTTAATAAAAATTTTAAAGCGGTACTTCGCCGCTGCAAAGCGCGGGTATTTTGATATATATCAAAATATATCGCGTCATCACGCCTCCCATGTAAGCACGTGAACTGACCCGCTGCCGTTTGCAATGCCATATTCGCGAGATACAAGTTTAATGACAAGACACGAGGTATAAACGACAGTTTGGATCACTTTGGGACAGAGTTAAAATTGCAGTGGCCAGAAACTTTTAACTGCCGGATCTTAGCTAACATTAAATAAACCCGTGGACATCGCAACATCACACAAGACAGCGGCTCACGTGAAGTGACTGAACGCAGCAGGAGTGATCACTTCAATGAATCAAACCTATTCAAAAAACACATTTCACAATTGATAAGGTACGAAAACAATAGATAGATAGATAGATAGATAGATAGATAGATAGATAGATAGATAGATAGATAGATAGATAGATAGATAGATAGATAGATAGATAGATAGATAGATAGATAGATAGATAGATAGATAGATAGATAGATAGATAGATAGATAGATAGATAGATACTTTATTAATCCCAATGGGAAATTCACAATATGAAACCGATTGTGGATTTCCGTACAGCCACTGAAACTTTGTGACGGCACAAGACTTCAGGTGACGTGTCTGCAAAAGAACCTCATTCAGGCAACTATTTTTACTGGCGGTGGCTCAGGGGAGAGAGTTTTTATTCCTCGCATCCCCGTTATACCCTCTGATCTTCAATTTCAATTCAAACGCCTCCAATTTACACTAAGGCTCTGCTTAGCAATGACAATTAATAAGTCTCCGTTGTTGAGTGTCTTTTAATACTGTGTAAGCATAGATATTAACACGTGCAATTAAACGTGTGCATTTACGGGGTGATTTCTCAGGCTTAAAAGCTCGCCTTTTATTAAAAAGGTGAATGCAAACTGTTTTCATTCTGAAGGGCACAAACCACGTTAGATTTCATGCTTAAGAGTAAGCTCAGCACACATATTGGTCATATTAGAACCGGAAGGGCGAACTTACAACATGGTATACAAAGAGATCCTTAAGAAATAATTATTGATTCATTTTCCCTCAGTTTAAAAAGGTTTACTTTTCTTCTTAATAAAAATTTTAAAGCAGTACTTCGCCGCTGCCAAGCGCGGGTATTTTGATATATATCAAAATATATCGCGTCATCACGCCTCCAAAGTAAGCACGTGAACTGACCCACTGCCGTTTGCAATGCCATATTCGCGAGATACAAGTTTAATGAGAAGACACCAGGTATAAACGACAGTTTGGATCACTTTGTGACAGAGTTAAAATTGCTGTAGCGAGAAACTTTTAACTGCCGGGTCTTATCTAACATTAAATAAACCCCTGGACATCGCAACATCACACAAGAGATCGGCTCATGTGAAGTGACTGAACGCAGCAGGAGTGATCACTTCCATGAATCAAACCTGTTCAAAAAACACATTACACAATTGATAAGGTACGACAACAATATGAAACCGATTGTGGATTTGCGTACAGCCACTGAAACTTTGTGACGGCAAAAGACTTCTGGTCACGTGTCTGCAAAAGAACCTCATTCAGGCAACTATTTTTACTGGTGGTGGCTCAGGGGAGAGAGTTTTTATTCCTCGCATCCCCGTTATACCCTCTGATCTCCCATTTCAATTCAAACGCCTCCAATTTCCACTAAGGCTCTGCTTCGCAATGACAATTAATAAGTCTCAGGGACAGACCCTACAAAAGGTTGACATTCAACCTATATATGTCAATGTATGTATGTATATATGTATGTCTAGATATATGTAGATATGTATATATATGTGCATATATGTGTAGATATGTATATATATATATTTGCATATATATGTAGATATGTATACAGTGATCCCTCGCTATATCGCGCTTCGCCTTTCGTGGCTTCACTCCATCGCGGATTTTATATGTAAGCATATTTAAATATACATCGCGGATTTTTCACTGCTTCGCGGGTTTCTGCGGACAATGGGTCTTTTAATTTCTGGTACATGCTTCCTCAGTTGGTTTGCCCAGTTGATTTCATACAAGGGACGCTATTGGCAGATGGCTGAGAAGCTACCCAGCTTACTTTCTCTCTCTCTCTCTTGCGCTGACGTAGGGGGGTGTGATCAGGGGGGCTGTTCGCACACCTAGACGATAGGGACGTAACTACCTTCTGTGTGCAGCTGCTTCCTGAAGGACATGCTGCACGGTGCTTCGCATACTTAAAAGCTCGAAGGGCACGTATTGATTTTTGCTTGAAAAACAAACTCTCTCTCTCTCTCTCTCTCTCTCTCTTTGTCTGCTCCTGACGGAGGGGGTGTGAGCTGCTTTGTGCCGCGGTGCTTCGCATACTTAAAAGCCAAACAGCCCTATTGATTTGTTTGCTTTTGTCTCTCTCTATCTCTGTGACATGATCTGCTCCTGACAGGCACTCCTTTGAAGAGG
>NC_041401.2:43477424-43659924 GCF_900747795.2 Erpetoichthys calabaricus
TTGATGAAGCTATCGTGTGTCTGTAAGACAAAATCAACAAGGGAGATCAAACCCCACACACCATTTGATGAAACAACTGTAGGACTGCATGATGAAATCATTAAGAGGGATTCCCAAACAGCCCCTCACTCCCTGGTCCAGTGTCTATGCTGTGAAGGCAAGAGTAGGAATTACCACACTGCATCAAACGACCGGGTGTCCCTGCATATATTGTTAAAAGTATGATCAGCTCTTTGTTAAGGTGCTCTGTTCATTAAGTCACCCAGGGGCATGTGGGGGTCTCGATCCGGGCTTGAGTGTTGTTGTTGTTTTTAAGGTAAGTCAATAGAATTGTCAGTGAACAGGCAAATGTGTCACAAACTTGTGCCAATGTCTAGTTGAATGTATTGCCAAACCAAACCTAATTTCCTTTCTTTCTCTTAATTTGCATTAGAACTACTTGTCATAGGACTTTTCCAATCGTAATCTAAAACTTGGACCTGTATCTATGTGCCCAGACATTTTTGTAAACATTTTATTGATATTATTAAAATCAAATAACATTCCATACAAGCCAGTCAAGTTTAACAAAACCCCCACCCATGAGAAAGAGAGCTAGGCCAACAGAGTAAAACTTTAAACGAGTAAAAATAAGCAACCAGATAAATTAAAAAAACAAATAAAAATGAATTGAATAAAAAAGAGGGGACAGAATCTGCTTTCCCAGTTTAAATGCTTATTCTAAAATCTTATTGATTAGATCTTGCCAGGTTTTGAAGAAGTTTTGTACAGATCCTCTAAGTGAGAATTAGATTTTTTCCAATTTCAGATAATATAAAACATCAGCTACCCACTGACTTAACAGAGGTGAGTTAGGATTCTTCTAGCTGAGCAAAATAAGTCTGCATGCCAATAGTGTAGTAAAGGCAATCACAGTTTGTCCTTCTCCACTTTAAGCCCATCTGGGAGTCCACGAAACACAGCTGTTAATGGGTTAAAAGGGATTGTGATGCCAAGACTGTCTGATAGGCATTTAGGATTTTGGTCCAAAATGATGTTAATTTGGCGCAGGTCCAAAACATGTGACCTAATGAGGCGGGAGCTTGATTGTAGCGTTCGCAGGTTGGATCTTGCCCTGGAAACATTTTGGACAATTTTAAATGAGACAGATGTACTTGATATATCATTTTAAGCTGAATAATTGTATGCTTTGCGCATATGGAGCACAAGTGGTGCCCAGACATCTTTTATAGAGGCATTGTGAGAACATCACACATTGTGTCTCTGTTAGCCTGTGCATCTAGCATTGAGCATTGTTGTCATCACTAAATGGCAGAACCTATGAAAAGTGCACACAAAATGCCTGCAATAGTAATAATTCCAAACAGGAACAAAAATTAATCAGGACATTCTCAAATGAGAATCAGAACAGAAAAAAAACACAGCAGATTGTCCCCTAATGAGATTAGGACAGTCCCGGTCCAAAAATCAAACTTATTAATGCAGCCTTTGAGTAGAAAAAGTAGCCCCCAGAAGTAAAAGGTACATTTGTGTAATCTACAAAGCACAGTTAATCAGTAAAATGGTGACATTACTGGCTCACTGTGTAAATCTGTTATGCTGTTTGCTACTTAAAGTTGATGTCAAAGGTGAAGGACATACCATTGCTAATGCCAAAATAAGAGGCTTGCAACACACAAAAGCAGAACTTTGAGTTGAGCTCTATTGCACGTAAACATTGCAATTGCAGAATGGAAAAACGAGTAACCCACCCTGATGAATAAATAGTGCACTTGTGGAACACAGGAATTGACAGTCACTCTTCATCTATGTAGGCTGCACAATTCAATAGCACTGAGTATAAGCTCATTTATACTTTTCACCAATTAAAATCATCATTAATGGCAAAGGACATCCAATTTCTTCCCTAAAGTAAGACTTTCATGCTCAACGCATCTTGTACAGTTGAACCTCCAGTAATCAGCCAAATTATGGACTGGCAATACAAGCGGAGTAGCCTGCTGACCTGAAGAGTCATTTGTTGAGTCACACTTTTATGCTGCTTGGGGTGGTCACCATCACTACTGAGGGCAACAGGTTTATTCCTTAAGTCTGTTACATTCTTCACCACTTAAAGTTATCACTCATGGCAAAAGACATTTCACTTCCTATGCCAGTGTAACAGTTTCATGGTGAGTCGAAAAAAAGTCCTAGAGTCTGACCAACATTACACAAATAGTTTGGTCATCCAGTGGAAAAACACAACTCCTTTCAAAACATAAAGGGAGATCAGAAACTTGAAAGTACCCCTTACCCCTTGAGGACCTACAAGTTGTTATGGACTCATAACTATTTACCTACCTACCTTGAGAAGGCTAACATGATGTTACATTATATAACACAATGTGCAGAATACAAGTCAGAGGAGGATATAATTAAGCTTCATAGCATTCTGGTAAGGCCTCACCTGAAGTGCTACATGCTATTTTCGTCTCTGGTATATATTGATCTGAGTTTCCTTTGTCCAAAGTAAATTGTTCCAAAAAAAATGTTAACTGGCCAAGTCTAATTTTTTTCTTCCTATAGTTGAGGCTTGTCAGTAGTTTGCACCTTGCAATAAACCCTTTGCCTTTACTTTCATGAAGTCTTCTCTTAATTTTAGACTTTGGCAATGATAGGTCAACCTCCCGGAGAGTGTTCTTGGTTTTGCTAAATGTTGTGAAGGGGTTCTTCTTCATCAAGGATAGAATTCTGCAGTCATCTGGCTCAGTTGTCTTCTGTGGTTTTCTAGACCTTCTGGTGTTGCTGAGTTCACCAGTGTGTTCCTTCTTTTTAAAAATGTACCAGATGGTTGATTTGACCACTCTTCGTGTTTCTGCTATCTTTCTAAAGGATTTGCTTTGTTTTCTCAGCCTAATGATGGACTGTTTTTACTTGCATGGACAGCTCTTTGGACCTAATATTGAGAGTTCACAGTGACAGCTTCCAAATGCAAATTCCACTCTTGGAATCAATTCCAGACCTTTTACCAACTTATTAGTTAATGAAATAATGAGGGAGCTGCTGCTCCCACCTGGTAAGTAACACAAAAAAATTTTTGGCTGGTATATTTATTTAAATTGTTGAGAAAGGCTCTGGCCCCCGAAACTTTAAACAGGTTAAACAATTTTGTTTTAAAGAATAGATGAATGGATGATTTCTATCAAGCTTCTGAACTGATTTTTCTTAATTCCGAGCAGCTGAGTGTAAGTGCAACAGTTACGGTGCCAGTCCAGCACAGAACAGGTCAACTCAAACTTTGGGATTTAAGAGTGTGGTATAGCGGGTCTGCGGCTCAGAAAGTATTAATTTAAGGTGTCATGTAATTTGTTTAAGAATAATAAACTTTCAGCATCAGCGCTTCATAAGGTAATTCAACAGCTTTATGATTTAAGGAAAATCACTACATGGAGTGCCATGTAGTTCCTGTGAAATCATTTTCTAGGTTTTGTGAAATGTGACACAAATTTACAGCACATGGTTACTGTGTAATTGAGAAAATGAGTTAAGTAAAAAGAAGGACTTAACACATTCATCGTCAGCACTGGGGAGCATCCTTATAGAAGAAATAATGATGAGCTTTTGCATAGTAAAAAAAAGAAAAACAACTAAAGGTCACCAATTGTCCTTTGGGAAACATTTGGGGGAGGGATGCTCGTTTATTATGCACAGAGACATCATATAAGACACAGCAGGGTGCCATTTACTGCAACACTCTCCTCAACAATCAGCACAGAAGCTCTTAGGATGACTGCATTTACATTTCTTTGGGTTCTTAGGTGGACAATTATCCTCATTTTCACCTTGTTGGTCCATTTTCTAGAAGTACTTGCGATCTATCAACTAGTGAGGTACAAGAATAAGCCAAAGAAAAGAAGAAGCCGCACCTTGTAAAATTAAATGGTCTTTAAAACCAAAGCCAACTGCTTAACTATGAAGGCTGTGATGCTGATTATCTTAATTGGTCTCAGTGAGTGAAAGTTGAAGCATTTATCTGTAAACAACTTTTTTCCCCAATACCATCTGTAGCACTGCTGCTCTGCCGTGTGAGTCGGACATTTATTTGACAGAGAGCAATTACAGCCTGCTCACTCACTTTCTTGTTCACTCAGCTCTTATTTTGAACAGCAATATTTCATGTACGATACCATCACGAAACACTTTACCAAAGCACAGAACCTCACTTGTTACAAAATGACAAAATCGCAAGCAGGAACTATAAGCAACATTAAACTGCAAGCTCTACTTAAATCACTACACTTGCCGTCCTTTAAATTTCAGTAAAATTTCTGCAGTGTAAGCAAAGACAGAAACCCTAAGGTTTTCTTATTTATTTATTTATTTAATGAAAAAAAAACATGGTTTTGGAAATGTTTTCTTAATAACATAGAAGCTTAAAGTAAAAATATGGTTAGAGCTCTATAACAATACTGTCATAATAAAATTTACAATAAGTAATTAGTAGTGGGAGTAGCAATAGTACTAGTATGGTCACACGGTGTATAGTGCCTATCCAGGCCTGTTTATAGTTATACATTCATCTATTTTTTAAATCTATTTTTCATTGGTAGCCAGAAACTATTCAGTTAACAAAATATGCCAACAAACCCATTTGGCATTTATATTATACTAGCTGTGTAAGCCCATGCTGTAAAAAGCACAGGGTCCTGGAAACTATTGAAATCGTCAGAAAAAAAATGAAATGCTGAGATGTCAGGTAATTGAAAATTTCTTCTGAGGTTTTCGTTTTGCCGATGTGCTCAACTCGCTCCTGTATTAGCCACTAAGCGAATGACTCTTTCTTCGGAGGTTTCCCTTTTTTTCCGACGTGCTCGCCTCGCTTGTGTATTAGCAGCAGGAGGAAAAGTAAAAAGGGATACCGTTTTGCCAATGTGCTCGCCTCACTCTTGTATTAGCGGCTAAGTGAGTGACTCTTTCTTCGGAGGTTTCACTTTGTTGATGTGCTGGCCTCGCTTGTGTATCTTTGGAGGTGGAGCCCTTACCCCCGACTCCACCTCTCACTTCTGGGCCGGACAGACACACACACTTCCACACATAGACGTTTATATATAAGATAATTAAATTGTTGATTTTATATAGTGACTCTCTTTAGTGAACACCATCCTGAGATACCTTACCTATACACAGCTACAGTTTAATTCTATCTATCTATCTATCTATCTATCTATCTATCTATCTATCTATCTATCTATCTATCTATCTATCTATCTATCTATCTATCTATCTATCTATCTATCTATCTATCTATCTATCTATCTATCTATCTATTGTGACAGATAGGGGGTGCTGTTGTCCCCTTGAACCCTCAGACCACTTGTCAGACACCAGATAAAAGTCCAAAATATTAAATTTATTATTATAATAAGTGCACAAAGCACCCTCCACTCCACAATACTCAATAAACAATCAATAATCAATCACAATACACTTTCCTCCACTCCCAGCAGCTCAGTCACCCTTCCTCCCAACTCGGCTCAACCTGCTGGGGTTTCCCAAAGTCCTTTTATAGTCCCTGACCAGGAAGTGATTCTGCCCTTCACTTCCGGGTCAGATGAAATTCTCTTCTTTTCTTCAACCCAGAAGTATGTCATTTCCTCTGTCCCCGTGACTGGGAAGTACTTCCGGGTTATACTGAAAACACAAGTCCCTGAGCCTCCCTGCAGCATCCCCTGGAGGCCCCCATAGTATCCAGCAGGGCTGTAAATTAAAACTCCAATGTCCATGATGCCCTGCTGGAATTCGGGGCACCTCCATGATAAACTGCTGGCCCTATTCCACACTATGAATTTCCCATTGGGATTAATAAAGTATCTATCTATCTATCTATCTATCTATCTATCTATCTATCTATCTATCTATCTATCTATCTATCTATCTAGCTATCTATCTATCTATCTATCTATCTATCTATCTATCTATCTATCTATCTATCTATCTATCTATCTATCTATCTATCTATCTATCTATTGTGAATGGGTGCTAAGTAAGGACAGTGTAATGTGTAAGCATCAGATTGAACATGGCATGACAGCGACAGCACTAATATGATTCTGATAAAAAGTATAAACTAAAATTTAAGATACTCGAAGGGCATATATTCAGGGAGAGTTTCCTTCTGATCTTTTAAGACAAGTCTCCTCTTCCTGTCCAGAAAATATTATATTTTATTTTGACCATTATTGTTGATCTAAAGGTTGCCTAGGCCTTTGAATACATATGAGGGCTCAGCTGCCAGGACTTTGAGAGGTAAATCCTTTCCCTGGAGGGGGTTGTGGGGTAACCTTGGAAGTAATCCTTGGCTAAGGCATAAAAGCACCTTCAAATTAGAGCTTTGGAGAGTTCTGAGTTGGGTGTTGAGTTTGGCTTGAACTTATCTATGGTTGTGTAAACACTAGGAGGTGGATCAATGCTCCAAGCACCAGACACAACAACAATGAGACAAGTACCGGGTTCAAATACAAGGGTTTATTATCACAAAATACCTTACAAAGGCTTCTGAAAGTGACACACCCAAAAGTATTCCCTTTTCTTCTCTCTTTCTCCTCTCATTTTACTCCTCCAAGCGAGTTTTGTCCATCTTCCACCAGACTCCAACTCGTCTAGATGAGATCTAGTAGCTTCCTTTATCTTAGAGTCAAGACTACTTCCGGTGCTAGGGCATAGCCCATTGGAAGCATTTCTGGGTCAAGCAGAAGTCCCCGAAAGCATGGATTCCAAATCCTCACAGCAACCCCTGGCAGCACCCATGGAATCCAATAGGTCTACTCCATGGCACAACAATTCCCAGCATGCCCAGGGGTGCTGCCATCCATCATAATGGGGAGACCATAGCCATTGTATTCCCTTGTCCTTCCCATGTACTCCCAGTCCAAGAGGATAACTGTCTCTGCTCCATGCTCACTAGGATACCAACATATACTTCATAGTGTTGCCATTTTGTGCAAAATTGCTGGAGAGGACATGCAATATTCTGTTTTTCCTTCCTCCTGGCCTTCTTGCCAGGTTAATGGACCAGTGCCCATCCTGAATGGGGTGTAAACCCATAGACACTGTCCATCAAAAGGTGGAAATGACAAAAGAAACTTTTCCATAGACAGAGGGATTAAAGATGAAAGATTAGAATACTTACAGGTAGACAACTAGAAATCCATCCATCCATCCATTTTCCAACCCGCTGAATCCGAACACAGGGTCACGGGGGTCTGCTGGAGCCAATCCCAGCCAACACAGGGCACAAGGCAGGAACCAATCCTGAGCAGGGTGCCAACCCACTGCAGGACACACACAAACACACCCACACACCAAGCACACACTAGGGCCAATTTAGAATCGCCAATCCACCTAACCTGCATGTCTTTGGACTGTGGGAGGAAACCAGAGCGCCCGGAGGAAACCCATGCAGACACGGGGAGAGCAAGCAAACTCCACGCAGGGAGGACCCAGGAAGCGAACCCGGGTCCCCAGGTCTCCCAACTGCGAGGCAGCAGCGCTACCCACTGCGCCACCGTGCCGCCACAACTAGAAATGCCACCTCAAATAGCAGATAATGGGTTCAAGGCCCACTGTGGTATTCCCTAAGAGGAAGTTGTGTTTTGTTTTTTTTCCCCCTTCATTATTCCTTGTATCCAGACTACTCCTCATTACCTGTATTTTATTCAATAACAACACTAATTTTTCTTTCACTTCCTTGCCTTTCATTGTGGATTTGGGTACGACCTACACGTATTGCAATACGTATATTTCAATGTTGATACAAGCACAAGTGATTTCCATGTAAATTTACAGTTGGTACAGCATTGCTGATGTAGAAACATGTAGAAGAGCAGAGACTTCATTTCCAGTGGAAGCCAAATGTACAGGAAAGATAAATCTATGTTAGTGGTGCCTAGTGACAGACAACAACAACTTGAATTTTAAAAAGTTGCACGCTTAACGATTATTTAAATTAAAAATAGAAAACAGTTTTGAGAATTTTGGGTTACTGCATATTATAATTTTAGTCAAATATTAAACTTCCACCCATCCATATTTCCACCCGTGCATCTCTAAATCATCAAATCTGCTGAACCTGACCCTAGATAGGGTTCCAAAATCATCAAACCTACATTTATCAATTATAAACTGAAAATGTGTGTAAAATAATATGTTCAGTTTCCAGCTAAACGTCTTGGTGTTCTTTAGGTTTCATCACAGATTTCTGGGCCCCTGGGGATAAATGTCTGCTAAGAGTGTTCAATGAGTCTGATGAAAGCCGTAACCATGCTGGAGCTGTTGTTTTTTCCCCTTACCTCCTTTTTTATTTTCAGCTGAAAGTATGTGAATGGAATACATATATGTAGCCCGTTTATTTTCAATTTATTTACTGATAAATACAACTGCCTGGGCATTTCCCATGGGATATGGGATTCTTGTTGGGTTACGGCTTCTTAGAAGGTCAGCACCTCCAGCGTAGACATTCTGGTTTATTTAATTGCAAACAGCACCATTCCTTGAAATGAGTTGAGAAATAAATAATCAGCCTGAGCATATAAAAGCAGTCAAGTGAGCAAGCCTGGGGTGGGATGGTAGCGTACTGGATAGTGCTGCGGCTTCGGGGGATCCACATCTTGGGTTCAGACCTCTTGGTCTTGGTCTCTTCATCTGGAGTTTGGATATTTTCTCTGTGGCTTTTCTCCGGTTTTCCTCCCACATGCCCAAAGAAATGGAGATTAGTTTCAATGGCAATTATAATTGTTCTCACAGTATGGCCAATTACTACATTTTAATTGAAAAATGCAGACATTAGTCTCTATTTTCTCATTTCATCCACACTATCCTGGAGTTTTTAATTCCTAAATAAGGGGACTTTCCAGAGCCGTATACTTCTGAGTGTTGCAGTATGGATGGGTAAAAATGTAGACTTTTAAAAACGCAGACTCAATTGTTTGTGTTTATTACATTGCACTTCCCTGCTTGGAGCCTGTTCATTACACCTGAAATGACATGAGTGGTCACTTTTTTTACAATTGCAATAACAACTTATTTTTGTATAGCTCTCTTCACTGAGTGCAACCGCAGAGCACTGTGAACAACTCTCAGTTAAAATTATAGATTATACTAATTGCTAAATACAGAACTGGTACACATGTTAATGCAGATTTGTTAAAACACCCAAAAAACAACATAGAAACTGACTAAACATAAATGGAAACCAACAATATCTACCCAGAAGTTAGAACATTAAAACATTAGAACAATCTAGATGAGAACAGACTATTCGGCCCAACAAAGCTCACCAGTCCTATCCACTTATTTCTTCTAAAAAAAAATCAAGTTAAGTTTTGAAAGTCCCTGAAGTCTTACTTGGTAGCTTATTCCAAGTGTCTATGGTTCGCGGTGTTAAGAAATACTTCCTAATATTTGTGCGAAATTTACCCTTAACAAGTTTCCAACTGTTTCCCCATGTTCTTGATGAACTCACTTTAAAATAAAGGCCTCAATCCACTGTACTAATTCCCTTCCTAATTTTAAACACTTCAATCATGTCTAGCTGATGAACTATGCCTGATTGACAACGACAGAGATGAATATTATAAAAGAGAAAGTCAAAAATAAAGTCACAGTCTTGGAGACCTCAGCCAATTGGCCTTCTACCCTTTCCTGGCCATTCTATAGTGGAGTCTGAGCTGAGCCGTCTGAGCGGATGATTTGAAAACAGAAGAAAACCATATTCCAATGTGGTGGACATAGAGGATTTGCTTTCCATGGCACTCCTTGTGTTGCTTATATGTATGAATCTAAATTGAGTTTTGCACAAAATGCATTCTGGGCACATGCACAAAAGACAAATAATTTACTGGTCAATACAGTTTTCTGGTTATAGTAAATCCCCCTCAACCATTTTCTGTGAATGCCTAGTGTGGGTGAACATCAATGTCATATGGTTGAGATACTTTTATAAACGAGCTGAAAACTCTATTGTGGATGAGGATCATTTTAGCTTAAAAACACCATTTTTAAATTAAAATGTAGTAGAGTGGAGTAGCCTTAGTGGGCCCTACAATGGACTGACACCCTCTCCAGTGCTGTTTTTTGTTTTGCACCCAATTTTGCCACTTGGATAGGCTGCAATCCCCCATGACCCTGACTTGGATCAAGCAAGTTTGGGACTAAGTGAGCCGATGTCGAAGTGTACAAGTGTCACAGATTTAAAGGGAAGGCTCAGCAACCATTAGGACCCAATTCAAGAAGAAGTCCATCATATTCAGTTTCATTTTCGAGGGAAACACAATGAAGGTTTGGGGCAAAACTGAAAGGATGTAATATTAAGTGACTCTAGCAACTGTGGAATATTTAAAAGTAAAAGAACATAAAACAAATACATTTAAAAAATGCAATACACGGAAATTAATTTTGCCTTATTGACTACATGCCTGTAAAAAAGCAGAACTGCTTGGCAGCAAGGCTAGTGTACAGTACCTAGGGAGTAATTAGACAGACAACTAAAATATTGTCACGTATTTAAAAAAGGCCTGAATTCAAACATACAATCTCTCGTTACCAGTTAAGAATACAAATGAGGGCCAATTAGCATATAATGAAGCACATCAGCATGCATTAGCATATCACTTGGCAAGTCTGCGGGTGATTATCATTTTTAAAGAAAGTAGATGACACTTTTAATAAGGTGTGGGGGGGGGGGGGGTGCAAGTGTCTTTAAAATTCTAAAACAGACCCCCATCATATGATATTACTAGAGCTTAGTGAATTCTGTAGTGAGCTGTGCAGGCTTGTGCTCTGTATGATATGGTTTAAACACACGAGTGTGGTCTGTTATTTACTCCACCATTTTTCTCTGATCTTGCAAACAGCTATTCAACAGAAGGTCATTTTTTCCTCATTACAGGAAGATCACAGCAGGCACTACACGAAAAGATATTTTCCAAGGAAACTGCAGCTGTTGTGTTAGTCACATTTTACTCTAACGTTGCATCCTTTTTTGTTCGTGCAGGGTCAAAGAGAGCTCAGTCCCATCCAGACGGCAATGGCCATGAGGCAGGCATAAACAGAGCCACGCACTCTGTGGTGAAAGGAAAAAGGAAAAGCACACAGGAAGTATGCAAAATCCATGCAAACTGTCACCAAACGAACAATCAAAAATGTGACTCAGGCACTCATCTTTCATTTTTGAAACTATTCAATCCAGTCTAGGCTGTTCTGGCAGCACTGGGCATAAAGGAGGAACCAGCTGTGGATGGATGTCAGCAATCAATTTAACACGCACATCTATAGGATATGAGAAGAAGGTAACCAGGAGAAAGCCCATACAGACCTGGGAGAACTTGCAAACTGCACATAGACAATGATATGAGTCTAGGGCTCATGAGGCAGCAGAACTAATGAGCAGGCCACCGTGCTGCCTTGTCTGCCAAAGGAACACTAATATGCCTTAAAGACTTGAGCATTCATATTTAATACTGACAGTTAACACTTCAGCCTCACAGTTTCAAGGAATCTTGTTCAGTCCTAGTTTTAGTCATTGTGTGGAGCTTCTGTGGAGTCTTTCTACACTGTAGATACATTGTAATATCTTTGTCCTTTCTTGCCTAAATACGGTGAAAAAAACATTATTAACATGTATTTATTATGTTACTTAATTATGGTATAGAATAACAATAAAGTTTTTGTGTGTATTTAAGGTGGATTCAGGGCCCTATAATTTTTACACATTTTGCTATGTTGCAGCCTTATGCTAAAATCATTTAAGCTAATTTTTTCCCCACATCAAGCAGCACTTAATGCCCAAGAGTGACAAAGGAAAAAACAGGATGTTAGAAATTTTTGCAAATATATAAAAAAACAAGGAAATAATCACATTGACACAAGAGTTCAGACCCTTTGCTGATTACTTCACTGAAGCACCTTTGGGACTGATTATGGCCTTGGTGTGACCCAAGAAGCTTTATACATCTGGATTTGGGGATATACTGTCATTCATCATCAAGTCCTTCCATGTGAACCCTGAATAAAATGAGGACTGATTGAGGTCATTTATGTTAGGTAGAATGTCTAGAGGGGACTGGGTGGTCTTGTGGCCTCAGAACCCCTGCAGATTTAATTTTTTTCTCCAGCCGTCTGGAGTTTTTTTTTGTTTTTTTCTGTCCTCCCTGGCCATCGGACTTTACTTTTATTCTATGTTAATTAGTGTTCCCTAATTTTATTCTCTTATTTATTTTGTCTTTTTTTTCTTTCTTCATTATGTAAAGCACTTTGAGCTACATCATTTGTATGAAAATGTGCTATAGAAATAAATGTAGTTGTTGTTCTCTGAAGAACCTCTCAAGGTGGGCTGGAGACTGTTGGTGGACATCTGTTTTCATGTCTCTCCAGAGATGTTTGATTGGGTTTGGTTAGGCTGGGCAATTCATGACATTTCCAAAATTTTCGATAAACCACTCCTGTGTTGTCTTTGAACTTTAGAACATTAGAACACTCTAGACGAGAACAGGCCATTCAGCCCAACAAAGCTCACCAGTCCTATCTACTTATTTTTTCCAAAAATACATCAAGTCGAGTTTTGAAAGTCCCTAAAGTACTACTGTCTACCACACTACTTGGTAGTTTATTCCAAGTGTCTATCGTTCTTTGTGTAAAGAAAAACTTCCTAAAATTTGCTTTGTTGTTAGGGTCATTGTCCAATTGGAAGATGAACCCTCAGCCCTGTCTGAGGTCCAGATCACTCTGGAGCAGGTTTTCATTAAGGATATCTCAGAACTTTGCTCTCTTTTTTGCCTCAATTCTATCTATTTTTCCAGTCCCTGCTGCTGAAAAACAACCCCACAGCATGATGCTGCCAAACCCATGCACCACCGCTGGAATGGTATTTCACAGGTGATGAGCAAATTTGGTTTCCTTCAAGCATGATGCTAATATTGGTTTCATCAGACCAGAAAATGTCATTTCTCACAGTTTGACAATTCTTTATGGGTCTTTTTGCAAACTCCAGGCAGATTTCGATGTGTCTTTTACTGAGAAGAGGTTTCTGTCTGCCTACTCTGTCCTAAAGCCAATATTGGTAGAGTTTTGCATTGATGGTTGTTCTTCTGGAAGTTCCTCCCTGCTCCACACAGGTTCTCTGGAGCTTGGCCAACTCCCTTACCATTGCTCGTCTTCCACAGTTCATCAGTCATGATTGCTCTGAATTTCTTCCTTTTAAGAATTATCAAGGCCATTAATTTTGTTCTTGGAAACCTTCAATGCTGCAGAAATTTGTTTGTAATCTTCCCAAGATCTGTGCTTTGACACAATCCTGTCTCTGAGCTCTGCATACACTTCCCTTGACCTCATGGCTTGCGTTCTTTGCTCTGATACATAGTGTCAACTATGGGACCTTCGATAGAAAGGCATGTGCTTTTCCTAATCATTTCCAATCAATTGAGTCAATGACAGGTAGACTCCAAACAAGGTGTAGAGACATCTTGATGATGATCAATAGAATGGGATACACTTGAGCCAAACTTTTTTGTTATTTCTGAAAATGATAAACAAGGAGCATGAAGATTTAAATGCCTGAGACAGATGTTTCTCTGATGAGAAGAATAAGGAAGGCCTTTTTTGTTGGTCCACAAGTGGACAAGGGGCTCAAAGATCTGCTAGAGGTGTTAGAGGAAATCCCATGGAAGACATTCAAGGATGTTGTCGAGAATTTTCTAGGAAACTACAGAGCACCAACCTACACCCATCTGTTTGACAACATGTTTCAAAGATAGAAAACCATGAAATGCAACATACTGTATTCACACTTGGACTTTTTCTCATTTTTCTCAACTACATTCCAATGATGGAAAAGCGGTATCAGGGCAAGTGGAATCCACCAGTTCTGGCTGACTCTTGTTGGACACTGAGTCAAGAAGCATTAGATTCTGAGTACAAATGAAAATCAGCAACAAAACATTTAGCTAAATTGAACAAATGCAATGTGTTAGCATCATTAAGAGGTTAAACACACTAAATTCAATAATAGTTCATTTTTGCTTTCTCTAAATTGCTACAAGTTACAGGCAATCTAAAATTATATTTGTAGTCATTGTAGCTGTCTTTCATAATCACCAAAAGTTTTTTAAGAAGCAAAACTTTTGAAAAAATGTGTTGCTCATTGTCATTAGGGAAAAGCTTGTAACTGTCTCAGGACAGATAACACCTGTTATTCTGTTCAGTAAGGCAAGTAAATTGCCTTTCCTTGGGTTGAAAGGAAATTCCTAAATTTCAATTCTGTGTTAAAAAATGGCTAAAATGAAGCAGCTTTCTCAAGAAACACATTCTATGTGACAGATTGCTAAGACACTGAAGAATTTATATGTCGAATATTAAGATGCACAACTACACAAAGAAAAACGTACACTGGAGTCTGTAGTTTGAGAAACCGATGATTCAGTTGACTGCTTCATTAAATATGGTTGCAGTATCATTTGCAACAGTGAAAAGCCAACTCAATGATGCTGACCTGACAGGTCATGTCTCAAAGAAAAAGCCATGTCTGAAACTGGCAAATAAAAAGAAAAGGTTAAAATGAGCAAATGTGTAGATTCACCGAGAAATCCATCATCCAGTGCCTGTGTTCTTTTGCCCTTTTAAACTTTTTTTACTGCTGGAGATGACACAGAATGCTGAAAGGCTATCACTAATTCATTGTCAGCCTCACTAATATGCTCATTAATAAATAATACATTATACAGTATAACCAGAACGTACAGAAAATTAGAATGAAAATGATCACAATGATGGAAATCTCAAATGCAAGTTAGAAAAATCACTAGATTAGCTTAATGTAGCATACAGAAATTGTTTGTAAATTGTAATATAAAGTTTCCAAACTTAGTTTTGAAATTTCTGCACTGATCTTAAAACAAAGAAACTGGGAAATAACACGTTGCTTAATTAGGCTAGGAGTTCAAAGTAAAACAGAACTTATTTGGAACTAAAACCTACAGCCATGTTTGGTCAGCAGGACTGAGTCTGAGGACCACTGGAGTTGGACTTTATGGAATTTCAAAACTGAACTTGATGTAATTTAGGAAAATGTAGACAAATAGGATTGGTGAGCTTTGTTGGGCTGAATGGTCTGTTCTCACAAATAACGTTCTAAGGTTCCTGCCAGTGTGACTTTTTTTCAGTAGTGTCTTTCTTTCCACAGTTCACCTGATCACATGAGTTCAACTCACAACACGTACACACATACGCATACATTTGGGTTTGTAGTTGTATATTAGTTATACAACATCGATAAAAATGGTATGAACATTATGTCTGTTTTAAGGATTTTTGATTTATTGAATGCTCATTCTTTGGTATATTGAACATAGATAGATAGATAGATAGATAGATAGATAGATAGATAGATAGATAGATAGATAGATAGATAGATAGATAGATAGATAGATAGATAGATAGATAGAATTTTATTTGTCCCCAGGGGGAAATCTGGCTTTTTACGGAAGCTCAAGAAATAAACGAATAAACAAATATTATTATAACAAATAATAACCAGCCTTTCAAATACACACCAGAATGATTAATAGGACAAAAAAAGTAACAAGAAAGAAAAACTTTGGATCTAGCATAAGACAGAAAGAGTAATCATGGTAAGGCAATAAAAAGGCATATTGCCAATAGTATAAAGGAGCCCCAGAAGCATTACTGGACACACTTCTGCTGAGTAATTCATTGGCCTAAAGTCCTCGGTGTTAGTGTGTCAGAGAGAGGATGTGCAGTATTGTTCATCATGGCACTCTGTTTTGTTTTGATTCTGTCCTTTGCTACTACCTCCATAGGGGTATCCCCTGTGTATCCCATAACTGAGCCAGCCCTTTTAATTAGCTTGTTCACTCTGTGGGCCTCTCTGGAAGTGATGTTACCAGCCCAGCACACCACAGAGTAGAATACTGCACTGGCCAACACAGAGTTGTAGAACACACAAAGGATGTCACTAGCCACATTAAAGGCAGGCAGTCTTCTCGGCAAGAAGAGCCTGCTCTTCCCTTTCTTATATATTTCCGCTCTATTATTAGACTTGTCATTGTTGTGGACCCCCTAGTATCTGTAGCAATGCACCACCTTTACATCCACTTTCTAAATAATGATTGGATGTAGAGGATCTTTAGTGTGGCAAAAGTCAATTACTTCCGTAGTTTTGCTGTTAACCACAAATGCTTCTGCACCAAAAAACAAAGTTACTGCTTGAAGACTTTTCAATATTTAGGAGAAAACTGAATTAAAAATGAATTTTAAAAAAAATTCAAATTACAGTAAAATAATTATGGATGTAAGTGTTGTCTCTAAATATGTTAGTAACATTTAGGCTGGAAAAGGGCACATGCCACCTTCAAAGAGAATATTGCATCATGATTTCCAAATTTAGTGGCAGTTATTATGAAAAGGCCATTAACTAGCACTTTTCTTTTCTCTAACATTATCAACCCAGACAATATGACTAATTATACAATGAGTGACAACACAGCAAACTGGTATGGCCACTTCACTTAGGACTTGACTTACTGGTCAGATCACGTACTCCCAATCAGACAAAATGATGTTGCATTTCAACTAGCATACCATGAACAGAGAAACAAGCCCATGATGTAATACATTTTGCAATAAGTGCTTACCTCAGTCTGATGACTTGCAGAAAATACTCATCAAGGAACAGATCAAAATGACTGACCTTAGATTAAAACCACACATACAAAAGTTTGTTACTTTGTAAAATTAAAACATATCAAAATCAAGACACAAACATTCTGAAAACTTCTTAAACAAGTTTTCAAGAAAAGTATGTGAACTCTATGGAATCCCCTGTATTTTTGCATTGATTACCAATAAAATGTAGTTTGAACTTCACCTAGGTCACAATCAAAGACAAACACAATCTGACTAAACTAATAATGCACAAACAGTTGTGCTTCTCATGTCTTTATCGAGCACATGAAGTCACCATTCACTGTGCAGACTGGAGACGTAAGTGAGCCCTTGATCTTAATAACTGGTAGATGAGCAGCAGCAACCTCCACCAAGCGTTTCCTGTAGCTGCTTATAAAACTTGCACAGCATGGAGTATGTATTTTGGACCATTCCTTCCTACAAATCTGTTTTACTGAGTTGTCTTGATGTACTTGTATTTCAATTGGTCTTAGGACTCTGACTTGACCCTTCCAGAACATAAATCTTCTTCTTTATCAGCCATTCTTTAACTGATTTGTGTGGTTTGGGTCATTGTCTTGTTGCATCACCCCGACTTTCTTAAGCTTGAGGTCAAGGACTGCTATCCTTAGATAGATAGATAGATAGATAGATAGATAGATAGATAGATAGATAGATAGATAGATAGATAGATAGATAGATAGATAGATAGATAGATAGATAGATAGATAGATAGATAGATAGATAGATAGATAGAACTTTAGTTGTCCCCAGGGGAAAATTTTGCCTTTTTAATCTTTAAATAAATAAATATATAAATAAATAAATACATATTGTAAGTGCCACATGGGTTGGACAGCATCCCGACCAGGAGAGGGGATGGTTCCTTACCCAGGAGAAAGAAAGGTGCCAGAAATGGCCATAGAGGACGGACGAAGAGCCTATCAGAGGTAGATGTCACTGGGGACTCTTTATTCCCCAGGACACTAGATGGCAGCGGCCCTGGATTTCAGTACCCAGTCAGAAACCAGTAGGGCATGCTGGGAGATGTGGTCAGGCAGAGCAGCCCTGCTGGGATCTGTGGGTGCTGCAAGAGGGTGCTGCAGGGAGATGAACTATTTCTGGGTACTCCTGGGTCTACAATATAAGGGACTGCACTCCCTTGTACGGGGAGTTGTAGCTGGGAGGACAGAGAGCAACAATTGACTGGAGGGGGGCATTGCAGTGGTTAGAGGAGAGGTGTTTTGAAGTACTATGAAGCAAGTGAACCTATGCTTTGTGCTTTATGGTTAACTGAAAACTGTGGATAATAAACCATGCTTTATTTGAACCTGGGACTGCATTCATGTTTTCGTGCTTATGGTTTTGCTGGTGCCCCGATTCCCATCACAATATACAGTAACAGCTCTTTGGTGCAGTGTAAGTGAATTCTTTTTGCACCAAGTTCTTTACCAGACTCCTATTACTCTATCTCGTCCATTTCATCAATACACATTCATCCTTAAATTCACCTGTTAATTGTCTTGATACACCTCTGAATTCATTCTTCCTGCAATGATTGGAAGGTGTCCAGACCCTGAGGTAGCAAAGCAGGCCCAAACCATGAATCTCCCACCACCATGCTTCACAATTGGGATGAGGCTTTAGTGTTGGAAATGCCAGCATTTCTCAACCTTTAAGTATTTGCGACCCGAGTTTTCATAACAGTTTTAAACGCACCCCCCTAATGTTTTTTTGAAAGGAGCCCACTAATACCAATTTGTTATTTTTTAATTAATGATATATCATAGATGCATATTTTATTATACCTACTTAACTTTTATCAACATTTATCTAACTCTATATTTATTTTTCTAGTATCAGAATGTAGTTTAAGTTAATTTGTTTTGGTTTCAATAGATGTATTTTTCATATTTTCGATTCTTGTTTTCTTTTTTCCACATCTTCGCGCCCCCCTAGGGGGGCCTGACCCACCGTTTGAGAACCACCACAGTGCCCTTTTCCTCCAAACATAGCATTATGCATCTGTGAAGAAAACTTCAACTTCTGTCTCATTTGTCCACAGCACATTTTTTGCAAAAGTATTGTGGAACATCCAT
Organism: Erpetoichthys calabaricus; assembly: GCF_900747795.2. NCBI lineage: Eukaryota > Metazoa > Chordata > Cladistia > Polypteriformes > Polypteridae > Erpetoichthys > Erpetoichthys calabaricus. The sequence continues at coordinate 43,496,237 of NC_041401.2, forward strand.
GTGGTGTTGACCAAACTTGAGATGTGTTGCAATTTTTTTTGCAACAGTGGTTTCCTTCATGGTATTCTTCCATGAACACCATTTTTGTTCAATGTTGTTCTGACTTTCATAAGTTTGCAGGCTTTTCAGAAGATCTTTTGTGTTACCCATGGGCAGTGGCGTAGCTAGTGTTCGTGCCACTCGGGGTGGGGCGGTGCTTCAATTTGCCACCCTCCAACATATCTGAATATGAAATAGAAAATTAAAATCACGTATAGGGAAAAATGAAGATACATTTTGCATAGATTTATTCATACACAGAGAAACAGCAATAATTTGTGCACATATAATTATTTATAAGCATCAACTAGACAAGAATATAGTATAGACCACAGGTGTTGAACTCCAGTCCTCGAGGGCCGCAGTGGCTACATGTTTTCATTCTAACCATCTTCTTCATTAGTGAGCCGTTTTTACTGCTAATTAACTTCTTTTGCTTTAGTTTTAATTAACTTTACTCAGGTCCCTTAGTTGTCTCTTTTTCCTTAATTAGTAGCCAAACAATAATGAGACAAACAAGCCACCATATGACCAGCTCACCTGTGCCCATCACACAATATCTGAAGATAAAGAATGGTGAAGGTCTCAGTAAGGTTGATCTCTCAGGTCACCAAAACATTTTGACGGTGTTCTTAGAAAAAAAGAGAAAAGTCAACAGGTTTGGAAATATCTGCTGTGGTAGAATGAGAGCAGCAACAAGCCATTGAATTAAATAATGGACTTAAATAACAGAAAGAATCAGCTTCTCATTAAGAGACTGTTTGGAGTGAAATTGGTTGGAGTTTGAAATCCCAGTTTAGCTGCTCATCTGTTGGCTCGTTTCATGTCTCATTTCTGTTTGGCTGCCATTTAATGAAGAAACAAATCAATTCAGAGGACTGAATCCTTAAAAACAGGGCTATTAAAATGAAGGGAAAAGGAATTAATTAGCAGTAAAAACAGCTCACTGATTAGGAAAAGGGTTAGAATGAAAACCTGTAGCCACTGTGGCCCTCCAGGGCCAGAGTTCGACACCCCTGGTATAGACACACTGATAAGCCGTGTTCTGATTATTAGTTTAATTTAATTATACTGTGAAAACCAGAGCCAGTGTAGTGTACAAGGGATAGGTGGGCATGTTTTCTGGGCAGAGCAAGAACGCATTCAGATTGATAACGAAACGAAATTCTAAATTGTAAATTAGCTGTTTATCTTCCTAGAAATTATTATCAGTGTTTATTTTTGTCATTGCCTCAGTGAAGAGTCAAGCAAAATGACACCTTTTATTGGCTAACTAAAAAGATTACAATATTCGAATCCCGTAAATGCCAAAAAAGGGACTCTGCTCTGTTGGGCCCTTCAGCAAGGCCCTTAACCTGCAATTGCTGAGCGCTTTGAGTAGTGAGAAAAGCGCTATATAAATGCAAATAATTATTATTAATTATTATGCAAGCTTTCGAGGCAACTCAGGCCCCTTCTTCAGGCAAGATGTAATTAATGTTATTGCCTCATAAATTTCAACTGCTGTGTCTGATGCCGCCACAGAAGGACAGTCTGAAAATGATTTTTGAAGCATTTGTGGATAAAAATCAGAGAATTTGACTTTTTCATGAGTGATATTTTTTTGAAGCCTGCTGCTTACACACGAATTGTACTGAGCCTTTTGGCCAATAATGCCGCCCCCAAAAATGTGCCGCTCAGGGCGGACCGCCCCCTCCGTCCACCTTTTGCTACGCCACTGTCCTTGGGCTGTTTTGCCCCTCTGTTAGGATTGTCCTTTGTACCCTTAGAGTGATCTTTATAGGATGTCCGGTGTTATTGGAAGGAAGGAGCTTCAGGCATGAATTTTCTCCTTTTGTAGATACTTTATCTTGCCCTGGATGGATGAATACCCATCTCTGTATCGATGCTTTTGCATCTCTATAATGCATCTTCTAAGGTCATGTAACAATTTTTTGGTTCACACTAACCTGATTCAGTATTAACCAGGCTTTGTGTACCTTTATTTAAAGTGAGGCACCCGTGGAACTCACACTTCCAATCTCATCTCCTTAATTGAAACACCCAGCTTTTGGAGTTGTGTCGGGTGTTTGGAGACCTGGACCTCTGTATCAATATATATATATATATATATATATATATATATATATATATATATATATATATATATATATATATATATATATCAAATAAACGAACCACATGCCGTGGCGCAGTGTAAAGGGGCTTTGTCTCCGACGCTGACGTCCGAGGTTCGATTCCCCAAGAGGGGAGCAGTAGAGTGTGTACGCCTGATGAGCCCAAATGAGGGAAAAACACGTGTCATGTACTCTTTGCTTTATTTGACAGTAAACTATGCAACATTCCATGATCTGCTTCTCACAACTAAAAGAGGGCACCGTGGCGGATGTTTGCTGAATGGCAGACCAACCACAAGCGTTACCTGGTAGGTAACCACCCACACAATTCAGGTCAGGACTCAGAATACGATTGCAATGAATGTAATTACTTCGGACCTACAGGCTGCCAAATAAACGAACCACACGCCATGGCGCAGTGTAAAGGGGCTTTGTCTCCGACGCTGACGTCTGAGGTTCGATTCCCCGAGAGGGGAGCAGTAGAGTGTGTACGCCCGATGAGCCCAAATGAGGGCGAAACACATGTCGTGTACTCTTTGCTTTATTTGACAGTAAACTATGCAAGCATATAATACATAATATATAATATATATTGCCGGGACGCCCCTTCTAGACATGTTCTGGGGGAGCAATCATGGACTGCTCAATATCTCCCCCAGGATGCTTGGTGGCAGCCTCCCTGGCTGAGGATGGTGCCTCAGTTTCCCGCAGGGCTCCATGGGAGTTGGAGTTCTCCACAGCCCTGTTGGGATCTGGGGTGGCTACCAGGGAGTGCTGCATGGGTCCCTGAGCCGGCCTGGACAACTCTACAGCCCCGCCTGGAAGTTCAATCAGAAGTAGGTGATCAAGCACCTGGAGCACTTCTGGGTGGGCAATAAAAAGGGCCGGCAACCACCACTCAGGGCTAGAATCGGGAGGAAGAGGATGAGGTTGCCAAGGAGGAGTGGTGGTGCCAAACGGGAGTGTTGTGTTGTGTAGTTTAAGTGCTTTTGGGACTATGTTGTGGCTGGGGGGGTCACGGGGAAGACGTGCCCTCCAGCTGAAGAACAATAAAAGTCTTGTTGGATTTTACATGTGCCTCTGTGTCAGTCTGTGCCGGGTCAGGCGCTATATAGCGCTATTATCACTATATTATATATATATATATATATATATATATATATATATATATATATATATATATATATATATATATATATATACACATAAAATAGTATATCTATTTAATTTCTGAACATTTTTAGTGCATTTAAAGGATATTTAATACCAAGGCTGGGTTAGTTTCAAACTATTCAATTCTACAATTTATCATTTAAGATAACACTGACATCATTTGAGTTCATTTATCTTGTAATACTCAGCATTGCCATTGAAAATTTAAGATACAAACTAATCATTTTCTTCATATTGTGGAACTGCTAAAAAAACAATCTTTAGAGTATTGTCCCAGCAGAAATTTAATATGCAGAATAACTTTGAGAGACTGTCACACAGGAAGATTGCACTTTGACACTAAAACACTGAGATCTACTAACCGCAAAAGGAACTTCACACTCTGCCTCCAACCAGATTACGTTCAAGTTTTATCTGATATTTTTAACAATATTTATTTGTGCTTTTTCTCTGAATAACAACCTACATAAAATTTAAGTACAGCTCCAGAACTCCGGCCTGGTCAATGTATATGGAGTGTGCAGGTTGTCCCAATGTCTGTGTGAGTTTTTACCCTGCTAACACCCTGCTTTCCACTCACTTCCCAATGATTTGTGTGTTAAGCTGAGTGATGACTCTAAATATATTTGTAAATATGCAAGACAGTAGCAGGGCAACACAAGACCCTAACAATATATGTACTGGCAAGGTTAAAATAAGCCGTCAGTCTGGTGCAGGCAGTTGAACACTGCTAGGGCACTTTGCCCTAAGTGGATGTGGGATGCCCCAGGAAAACTAAACACTGACACAAACACATGGAATGGAAAACAGTGCCATCTCAATAGAAACATACTTTTATTTCCATGGAACATTTGACAGGATGACTTTAACCCTAAAGTCTCAAGTCTGCAGGAACATCTAGGGGCTCAAGTGTGGTGTTCCTGGAACAACCCTGGCTAAATTGCAAACAGGCCTTGGTGGGAGCTTAAAGCTACTTTACAACCAGACCATAATGGTGTGCAGTGCTGGTGATAAGCACTTGAATGTTGGAAAGAAGTGAGGCCAGAGAAGAGATAGGAGTTAAAGGGAACCATTTGGGCACAGTTGGCCGAGGTTTCCAGGACTGTGACTACATCTGACTTAGTGTTATAACTGACTGTTGACCCCCCAGAGTTTCATTTTCTCCATGGATGCCACTAAGCAGAGTTTTTGTTTTCCTCTACTTAGTTGTCAATCGGCCAAAGTTGAATAATTAATTAATTGACAGAAACTGATAGTTCCCATTTACTTCCAAGGTACATTGTTTTCCTGTGTGTTTAAATAAATCTGTGTCTTTGTTTTACCTAAAAGCCTGTCACATCACTCTTTCATTGCACTAGGGAAGCATACTTTAAAAAAAAAGAATTAAAAGTTAGGGATACAAGAAGTCTCAAAATAGGACAAAGTGTTTAACAAGGTCCTTAATTGTGCTGTTCAATGTGCTGACTCTTCTAAACCCTCTGCACTTATATTTCAGTATTACTGCTGTTAGGAAGGACTGAGGAATGTTTCCATTTTCCACTGCATACTATAATAAACAATAACAGAAAAAAGAAAGAAAGAAACTGACTGGGCCTATATAGTACAATAAGGCTCTCTGACTAACTAGTGAGGTGACTGGAACTGCAAAAAACACTCCTTCATGCCTCCCTGCCTCTTTCATGAGCCACAGTGGCCTTTCTTCGTCCCACTAGGCGAGCCGATGTCTGCTCCTGATTTAAGTTACTAAAAGGGGTTCTTCAGGCTCTTTCATCCTGAATGATGTCCAGGGTCAGAAATACCTTGTGACAAACCTGAGTCCATTCCTTAGAGCTTCCCCTGGTGGTGCCAGATGTCCTTTTAGTCTTGAATCTGGTACAAAAATGGCCAGGCATCCCTGGATAGGCCTGCATGACATACAGTGTGTAAGTGGTGGGAGGACGCAGCCAAGGGAAAGGAGAAAAGCAGCCAAAGTCCAAAGAAGAGCTGTGCCCAAGAATTTACCTGAGGACTATTAAAAAAATTACTGCAGTGCAACAAATTGAATTGCTTTAGTTTTGAATTCTAAGGGAGGCTGCACAAAATACTGACTTGTTTTAAAAAACAAGACATTCATCTTTATTTGTGTTTATTTATGCTTATGTAGCGGTTAAGTGAACAAATAAGTACCTACTACTCTTGTAGTTGGTTGTTGCATACGTATATATAAGGTTGCCCAAAAATATTTGCAACACTTTCTATATTTCAGTCAAGATTAACAGGAAATGTCTACAATGTATTATGTGGCTAATTTGAAATATCTCACTTGCTACTACAGTGCCACACATCAATCTGTTTTCTAGGTTGTCAGAATGTTCTTGTGTGCTAATGTGCTGTCTTTTACACAATGGACTATTATTGAATTTCTTAAGGCGGAGAAAGAATCAGCAATGAGCATTCCACCTCTTTGGACCATTGAAACAATTCCTGTCATGGACACGGCAGTGATGATGAGGCAGTTGACAAAGTCAAGAAGTGCATTGGTACAAAAAGGTGATACATACTCTTGTTTATTGTTGGTGCAAGATGCTCAGGTTGACAGGAATTATGCAGACAATTAATCATTTTTATACAATTATATATTAAATTATTATCACCAGAATGATGTTAACAGTTCTGTACTAATTAAAATAAAGAGATAAGCAAAACTATATGAGTAGCCACCATTCAAAATTCAAAAGACATTACAGAAGGCAGCATGAAAAGGGCAGAGCAAGCTCTTTTTTCTTAGACAACTGCATTCCTTTAATGTGGGTAATGACATCCTCCATATCTTCTACATCTTTGTAAGGGCAAGTACAATGTTATACACTGTGGTGTGTGCTGGCTTCATGAAAGGCCCACTAAATCAACAAACTAATTAAAAGGGCAGGCACACTGGACACCATGGAGGTAGTAGTAAAGGAGAGAATTAAAACAAAAGTGAGTGCCATTATGAACAATGCTGCACATCCTCTCTCTGCCACACTAACACTGAGAACTTTCATCCAATGAATCATTCAGCAGAGGTTTGTCAAGAAATGTGACTGAGGCTTCGTCATACCAACAGCAATATGCTTGTATATTACCACACTGGGACTGGGACTCCCTTTTTGGTCATTCTGCCGTGTGTTCAGACTATTATGTGTTTATATGAATTTATTTATCTATTTATTGATTTGTTTAGTTAAATAAGCTCTGTAACAGTCCCGAGGCTTTGGAAAACATCTTGTATCACCCCAGTCCCAAAGGTATCACGTCCTAGTGAGCTGAATGACTTTCGGCCTGTTGCTCTGACATCACATGTGATGAAGACCATGGAGAGGCTGCTGCTTCACCACCTGAGGCCACAGGTTCAACACGCCCTTGACCCTCTGCAGTTTGCATATCAGGAGAAGGTGGGAGCGGAAGATGCCATCATCTATATGCTACACCGATCCCTCTCTCACTTGGACAGAGGCAGTGGTGCTGTAAGAATTATGTTTCTAGACTTCTCTAGCGCCTTCAACACAATCCAACCTCTGCTCCTTAGGGACAAGCTGACAGAGATGGGATTAGATTCATACCTAGTGGCATGGATCGTGGACTATCTTAAAGACAGACCTCAGTATGTGCGTCTTGGGAACTGCACGTCTGACATTGTGGTCAGCAACACAGGAGCGCCACAAGGGACTGTACTTTCTCCGGTCCTGTTCAGCCTATATACATCGGACTTCCAATACAACTCGGAGTCCTGCCATGTGCAAAAGTTCGCTGATGACACTGCTATTGTGGGCTGTATCAGGAATGGGCTGGAGGAGGAGTATAGGGACCTAATCAATGACTTTGTTAAATGGTCCGACTCAAACCACCTACACCTGAACACCAGCAAAACCAAGGAGCTGGTGGTGGATTTTAGGAGGCCCAGACCCCTCATAGACCCAGTGATCATCAAAGGTGACTGTGTGCAGATGGTGCAGACCTATAAATATCTGGGAGTGCAGCTGGATGATAAATTAGACTGGACTGCCAATACTGATGCGCTGTGCAAGAAAGGACAAAGCCGGTTATACTTCCTTAGAAGGCTGGCTTCCTTCAACATCTGCAATAAGATGCTGCAGCTGTTCTATCAAACAGTTGTGGCGAGCGCCCTCTTCTACGCAGTGGTGTGCTGGGGAGGCAGCATTAAGAGGAAAGATGCCTCACGCCTGGACAAACTGGTGAGGAAGGCAGGCTCTATTGTTGGCATGGAGCTGGACAGTTTAACATCTGTGGCAGAGCGAAGGGCGCTCAGCAGGCTCCTATCAATTATGGAGAATCCACTGCATCCACTAAATAATGTCATCTCCAGACAGAAGAGCAGCTTCAGCGACAGACTGCTGTCACTGTCCTGCTCCACAGACAGATTGAGGAGATCGTTCCTCCCCCAAACTATGCGACTCTTTAATTCCACCAGGGGGGGTAAACGTTAATATTTAACATTATACATAGTTATTGTCTGTTTTTTTTTTTCACCTGTATTATTATCATTCTTTAATTTAATATTATTTATTGTATCAGTATGCTGCTGCTGAAGAATGTGAATTTCCCATTGGGATTAATAAAGTATCTATCTATCTATCTATCTATCTATCTATCTATCTATCTATCTATCTATCTATCTATCTATCTATCTATCTATCTATCTATCTATCTATCTATACTAGAACAGTATACCATTTGACAATATGCAACAAAGTATGGAATCCAAATATGCAATAGACTGGATGGTTCCTGCCTTAATTTGAAGTGTTCCCAGCATAGGTTCTGACCCCCGCAATGGCACTGATTTACAGTGTGTTCATGTGGCATGGGAGAGATGGGTAATGAAAGATCCCCTTGGGATGCCTTTAAAGTGGTAGCTCCCAGTGGGGCAATATGGACAAAACAGCAAACAATGCTACCTAAATTAGTCAAAATATGATGTAATGTTCATCTTTAAATTTATTCAATAATGCTAAATAAAAAAGTAATTATTTTTTTTTGCTTTTAATTAAATCAACAACAATTTTGAATTTATCACAAAATGGGACCAGAAATTCATGTGAATATAATCAAATACAAAGATGAGGCATCACAAATTGAAAGTCTAAAAATTCCCACAGCACACAAACAAAGCATTAAAATCAGCAGGTTTGGTAATGTTCTTTTCTTTAAGTTTCATCGCTAGGGTACCAAACAGTCTGGCTTTCAGTTAAGGCTATGTCACCTTTCACAACTTTTCCAACGATTTCCAGTCGTTGTCTTCATTTACATATCTTAGCAAGTAGGAGGCAGTTGACAATGCGCTCCCATAAAGCCGGTGGCCTAATGTAACATACCCAACAACTCACTCCAACAGGTTTAAGTTTGTCATTAGTTGTAGTGAGGGAGCTATGTGTGTATTAGAGATGACAACCAAAAAATTATTTTCTGGAAGTACAATGCATAAAAAGCAGTGAAGAGGAATAAAGAACGTGCCTGTGTTTTGGGCCTCACAAACAGAAGAGAAGCTCATCTGTCGATGTTTTATGTTTTACATACTGCACCAGAATGAACAATAAGGGCAGAGGTTTCTGCTGAACTCTGCATAGCTGTTAACACTTTTTATAGTGCAGGCTTTGTCAGGTAGCTATCAGAAAAAGGGGCGAGAAAGACTCTGCAAATCTAACATGAGCAGTGATTTACTAGGCATGTTTTTTGTAATAAGGAGACCAAAATGGTATGGAGTACTCCAGGGGAGACCATAACCCCCCCTGACGTGTACTCCACAGATCCTTATTTATAACCTAACATCCTATTAGCTTTCTTGATCACTTCTGTGCACTGTCTTGATGTAGACTATTATCACTATGACTCCTAGGTCCTTCTCATGAAGAATACTTTCAAGTTTCAGATCTCTCATTGTGTAAACAAATCTAACATTTCTACTTCTGTTGTGCAATACTTGACATTTACTTACATCACGAAGGGCAAGGTAGGGAAAACAGTCCACTGTGCTTGTGGGAACAGATGAGTATCAAAGACTTTACAGGTTCTTAAATTAGGTTACTAGGTCATTAATGTGAAATATTGGGGTACATGATCCTAAATAAGTAGTTCAACCTATGGTATCTCTACCAAAACCTGGAAACCAATGTAACATACACTAATGGTCTAAGACGCCTTGTTTCTAGTTTTAAATTGGTATTTGTATTATTTGTATTATTGTGTACAAACTTTTGCTTCCCCTTGTGGGAATCAAAGCTTGGATGTCAGCATCTGAGGCAAAGCCTCAGAAATTGTGCCACAGCGGCTGGTTTGCTTATTTGACAGGGTGCCCCAAATAGAAAATATGTAATATGCAAAAAGAGAGGTAGGTCAGCAAAATGGTTAAATCTAATGTTTGACTTACAATGTACAATAGCTGCTTTTCCCAATGTTCCTGAGGTCTTTTGATGTCATTATGTCTTTCATAAAAGTTTTGCAGTGTTCATGGAAGCTTGAATTCTTCTTCAGTTTCTTCTTCAGACCAGTGACACACTGTTGTGCAATGCAGTGATTGTTTGGCATTTTAAGTGTCTCATCTTTCAAAGGAAGGTTTATGCAGCAATGGCCATCAATCATTTTTGCACAGTTTGTGAACATAATGTCTTTCTGAGATACTTCTTCCTTGCCTTCCGAGGATGTATTTCATGACAGAGGAATACACCACACCTTCTGGAAAAATTGACGGTGGTTCGGATGTCTTTCTTCATCATGGCATTGTTTATATTGTTCTTGCTCAAGGTTTACAACTGCCTCACACACTCTTCAAAGTGCCACAAACTTTGTTTCCCTGCTGTGTGGAGCTTGTACATTCTCTCTTTGTATCTCTGCAGGTTTTCTTTTGTTACACCAGTTTTCTCACACATCTCAGATTAAAGAAATATTCCATCCAAAAATGATGTTTTGCTTTCTGCTGCTACATTCTGTTGATGTTAGCAGGGATAAACTCCACTAATCTCATGTTTTCCTGGAAAATGGAGATTACTACATCCCTTCTACTTTTAGCTTCAATGGAAACCCAGCTTGAACAACCGCAAACAATATGTAAACGTCAATGAAGAAGTTTCAAATGACTCGTTTCACATAATCCAAATGTCAGGTATGCTCACAATGTCCCAAACACATATGGTATACCAGTGGCCTCCAGAATATTTGGGACAAATACACAAAACAAGGGCTGTGCCAATGAATGTCCAAGAAGCCATTATGAGGCTGAAACACAAGAATAAAACCATTGGAGATATCGGTAAAACCTTAGAATTACCTAAATCAACTGTCAGCAATATCATGCAGAAGAAAGAATGCACTGGTGAGCTCAGTAATGGCAAAGAGATTAGTAGGCCAAGGAAGACTGCTGATGACAGAAGAACCTTTACCATAGCAAAGAAAAAACCTCAAATGCCTGTCCAACAGATCAGAAACAGTCTCCAAGAGGCAGATGTGGATGTGTCAGAGCCTGCTATTCACAGATGACTTTATGAAAAGAAATACTGAGGCCACACTACAAGATACAAACCACTAGTTAGTCATAAAAACCGGAGGGCCAAATTCCATCCATCCATCCATTTTCCAACCCGCTGAATCCGAACACAGGGTCACGGGGGTCTGCTGGAACCAATCCCAGCCAACACAGGGTGCTAGGCAGGAACCAATCCTGGGCAGGGCGCCAACCCACCGCAGGACACACACACACACACCAAGCACAGACTAGGGACAATTTAGAATCGCCAGTCCACCTAACCTGCATGTCTTTGGACTGTGGGAGGAAACCGGAGCGCCCGGAGGAAACCCACGCAGACACGGGGAGAACATGCAAACTCCACGCAGGGAGGACCTGGGAAGGAACCCAGGTCTCCTTACTGTGAGGCAGCAGCGCTACCACTGCTCCACCGTGCCCCCCTTGTTGTATTGTATGAGGTCAAAAATACAATAATAAAAGTTTAAGTTTCAATTGACCACTTGCTAGGAAAGGAAAAATATGGCCTGTAGACATAACAGCTACAGATGTTGTCAACAGGAACACATGTAGAAAGGCTAAAAACAATACAAGTAAACACAAATGCCTTCAGATAAATTGACAGTAAAAGCAGCAGCAAATCAAAAGAGAGAACAAAAATATATACACGTTTTAGAAGGCAGGTATTGAAATTTGCAAAGAGTCAGAAAATGATAAAAAAAAACCACACAGCATTGTTTTGAACATGCAAAGCTTCATTTCCAGGTAATGCTGATTGAACTGTAAACCCAGATTCAGCCGGCTTTTTCATTTGAACTGAGTTAACCGTGCAGAAAAGCCCCGCCAAAACTTCCTGCCATGCAGACAATGATGTGAGATGCAGCCGTTAAGTCAGACAGCGTCACGCATACGTGTAATTAGTCAGTTGTTTACTGTTTTTCTGTACAAAGGGCTTTTATAATACAGTGAGAATAAACTATGAGTCACAGTCACAAGCAACCTTTACTTTTCACTTCCATATTTTGGGGTTCTTATCAGGCTATTAAACATTTGTTTTTAATAAAATCCTGAATCAAATTTAACAATGGTAGTTGTGCTAATAATCTTTTTTTCTTTTGGATATTCAACTTCTGTCTGTCCACAAAGAGCACACAAATAGTAAAGAAACAGAGTGTAGCAAAATGAAAAAAAAATAAACTAGATTCATTATGTTTATGTCAGTGGCATTATATGAGATTGTTTACTTTTATTAACATTGTGCATGTGAATACTAAATTCACAGTCTGACTTCAACAAATGCATCATGGATTGTATTCTGTAAACACTACTATTCTTATTTTCTTGCCCCATTAATATTGCTGTATAATTCAGCGGAGCAAATGGTTAACTTCAAAGTTCACATGAGGTCTCCTCTGGTAAGAAATTCATCTGGCTCTGATGAACAACTGAAAAACAAAAGACAATATGAACATGAAATGTGTAAAATAACAACTACAGTACTTGAAGAAAGCCAAAAAGTGTTAGTTTCCTCTACAGCAAAGGTTGAACCAATTATGTGCTAACTTCTGGTGCATTGTTTATATCTTGGCAAACTGACACACAGCAAAATGTGGGAATCCTTTACAGGACCTTTTTGAATAGTCCTGTATGAATTAAAAAAAATGGCATTCTTCTAGGGACCCCGACAGGGAACAAGCAAAGTGCTTTAGGAGCTTCACTCACCTTTGCAATGCAACACTCCTTTGGGTTATGTAGTAATCAACTGGAGCACACATGGCATGACTTGCTGAATTTTATTCATTCATCCCACTCACTTTAAATAAAACATTAAAACAGTTAACATGTAATGATATTAAAGAATGTACAAGCTTCTAACTTGATTATAACAAAATATGGCATATTCTGGCAATGTTCTTCAAGTGAATTAGTGAGGACAGTCAACTGAGAAGCATTAGTCCAACTTGAAGTCCATGTTGGAGAATAAAATAGTGAAAGCAATGGCCTTGCTGTCTATAGTGAGATGGGAAATATTTTAGTGCTGGTGCCCCATTCAGGCTAGCATGAAATACTTCTGAGCTAAACACCAGCTTCTCATAACTCTAAACTGTATAAGCAGCTTAGAAAATACATGGATGGATGGATGGATGGATCTGGTATGGACTGCCAGTAAGCAACTGAGTAGTGAAAGTTTCATGTAATATGCTTTTACTTCCACTACCAGATTTGCACAGCAGATATGCCGTGATCAGCAGAGTTGAATTTTAGGGCGCCTGATCACATGATCAAGGGAGAATAAACAATGTGGATTCAAGGGCTGAGTCAGGTTAGAGAATAAAGAGAGGCTTATTCAGTCTGACAGTAACGGCACTGTTACATTACATGATTCTTATATCATTTTTTTGGTTGCAGACTTCATTTACATAATCGTAGTTAGAACATTAGAACACTCTAGACGAGAACAGGCCATTCAGCTCAACAAAGCTCGCCAGTCCTATCCACTTATTTCTTCCAAAAAAACATCAAGATCGAGTTTTGAAAATCCCTAAAGTCTTACTGTCTACCACACTACTTGGTAGCTTATTCCAAGTGTCTATCGTTCTTTCTGAATCAGGAAGTGCATCAGGAACGGTCAGGCCATGTAGTCTAACGTTCCCAAGGACTCAGTCCAACCGGTCTGTGCTTTGCCCTCACCAAATACATGATTTTGACTTAAGTCATAGCGGTGGGTCCATATGTAGGCAAGAACTGACAACCAATGAGCCTTCACTTGAATACACAATGCAAAAAATAAAGCTATGAGAAATCACAAATGTAGGTCTGTCTGATGTTTCATGTTTTATATACCACAACATAATGGAAAAAAGAAAAAATGGATCAAGACTGCGCTTGAACTCCTCATACCTGGAAAGCATATTAACAACAGTGGCTCTGTCAGGCAGCACATTACTGGCTGTCAGAAACGGCCAGCTTCATGTTACATGACTTCTAGCCGGAGTAGATGACGACTGCAGTTGCTGGTCTTGTTGGCAAAGGATGTCAGATTAAAAAATAGAAATCACAGGGGATGATATATTAGACAACTCCATGACATTGTTTCAGCTCAGCTTCACATTTCCAGAATATCTGTAGCTTCCTCCTTGTTTGAACAGTCAATAATGTGCTAGGTCATGTAAAAGAAGTTTGTAATGGAGAATCTGTGGAAAATTGTGTAATGTGACAGACCTTTAATGTGATATTGGATTAAGATAACAGTGCACCCTCTTAGAAAGGCCAGAAATACCCCCTAACCTTTTCCAAACAATCTTTAATGAGCACAGATTAATTTCAAACTACAGACTTTCTTATATAACACGTTCAATTATATTCAATTCATTTTAGTCTTTTAAAACACACTTTTGCTTATGAACTTTGCATACTATGCAGTAATTACAACTACAGCATACAAAACACATGACATAATAAAAACTAATAATAATTTATTAAAACATTGTTATTAATTTATGCTCCTTTTCTGGTCTGCCAGTACAACTTCCAGTATGAAATTTCCGTTGAAGTCCCCTGTTAATTAAGGGAGACGACATTTCCCAGTTTAGCTTCTGATAGCTAGAATAATTAATTAATTTAAATTTTATTGATTTTATTGTAATCATTCTATACAAATAGATCAATTTTTACAAAAAAATAGGATTTAAAATAAATCAACCCCCACCCCTGAGAAAGACAGCATGGCCAACGGACTAAAACTTAAAAATAGTAAAAATAAATAAATTGATGAGTTTAATAGGTGGATACAGATAAATGGAGAAGAAAAAGAAACGGGGAGAGAATCTACTTCTTCAGTGCGTTAAGAGCTTATTCTAAAATATTATTGATTAGGTTTTGAAAAAGTTCTGCACAGATCCTCTAAATGAGAATTTGATTTTTTCGAATTTCAAATAATATAAAACATCAGTTACCCACTGACTAAAAAGATGAGAGTTAGGATTCTTCCAGTTTAGCAAAATAAGTCTGCGTGCCAATAGTGTAGATAGATAGATAGATAGATAGATAGATAGATAGATAGATAGATAGATAGATAGATAGATAGATAGATAGATAGATAGATAGATAGATAGATAGATAGATAGATAGATAGATAGATAGATACTTTATTAATCCCAAGGGGAAATTCACAATCACACAATTCACATCACAGTATGTTTGTCCTTCTCCACTTTAAGCCCATCTGGAAGAACACCAAACACAGCTGTTAGTGGGTTAGGAGGGATTGTGACATCAAGGCTGTCTGAAAGGCACTTCAAAATTTTGGTCCAGAATGATATTAATTTGGTGCAGGCCCAAAACATGTGACACAGTGAGGCTGCAGCTTGATTGCAGCATTCACAGGTTGGATCTTGCCCTGGATTTTTAATTTATTACAAAACATCACAGCACTTCAGCCCTGGTGCAGGGTAGCTATGAAAAAAATTCAAAAAGTCTTAGGCCACAAAGAACATTAAAGTTATATTACTGATTTGCTTCACTGGTTTTATGTTAAAATTCTTGAATTCCTACTGAGGGTGACCAAATGAGCGTACTACACTGCATTTTCTTAGCGACTGTTTAATTCAAGCCAATGCAGGCAACATATGCCAATAGTTCAGATTTTGTCAGATGCTCCAATAATGATTTACAGTACAGTATATGCTGAAAGATAAAGTAAAACTGCATTAAATCTAAAAGCTAAGATAAACCAAACTGCCCAGATCTTTATCACAGGTTGGATTTTGGTGTAAAAACACAAAACCACATAATATTTGAATTTTTGAGATCCACTTTAGGCATCAGAGCCATTAATTCACCAGATGTTGGGAAATCTGTGTACCTTTTTAAAGACTGATGTCTCATCCAGGTTTGAGTTCTACCTTGTGCCCAATGCTGCTAGGATAACAGAAGTCTGCTTGCAACACTTTAATGGTACAGAAACTGGATGGACGGACACAGCCTACTGAATATGATCAGCTTGCTGTGGTTCATTTGGTCACTTACTGCCTTAGTTTCTAATTTTGTGTTTAGAGATTCCAACTCTGTGTGACCATGAATTGTATAAACTGGGTGTCAAAATAGATAGATGAGTTAACTACATTGTCTAGTTTTGTGCTTGGTCCTAATCAGTTAATTTATGCTACAGCTTAATGTGTTATATCACACTGTATTGGGTAATTAAAGACATATAAGACATTAGCACCACCATAGTTACAGACAAGTCTAAACCACTTTCTAAAGAATTATTTCTGAATATTTTGAAAAACTCTCTCTATCTCAGAATGAGTTTTTGATCCAACTATTGCTCTGAATGCTGCACCTAAAACAAGGCCAGAGATACATTATTTTAGTGCACTGGCATGTGCTGTGTTCACAAGTTATTGGACAGACAGTAAATACAAGTTTCCCTGAAGGAAATTTCACATGAACCTCTTTTGAATTGGGAACTCCAAATCATACAATTAGCAGAAAACAATCCTGGGATGTTATAGTGCTGGCCTTTCACACCAGTCAATAATATAAAATTAAAAACCTAACTTAGTCAGTGTTAGGGAAAAAAAACTCTCTGTATGAATTTGAAAAAGGGTGTTTGACTGTTCCTGCTTCTACAATTAAGACATTCTGTACCATCTGCACCTGGCAAAGTACTGTGGAGATGAGATTATATGACATTTGAACTGTGGTATTATATACTAACTGTGCTAAGACTGGTTGAAATCCAAATAATCAACATAGACCCCAGAGTTAAAAACTGCAGTGCACAATGCAATGCTTAGGTCTCCGTTAGATGCCATTTGGTATGGGATTCATAAATGCAGTGTTAGTTTGTGATGCTCCATCTACACCGGTCAACAAGTACTTTGCTATTGGGATTCTTTCACCTGTTCTTTAACAAATTTCACTTGCTACCTGCAAATCTGAAAACCGTTTTCGTCCAACACGTCCCATTTTTTAGTTATGATGTTCCAGGTCTTGAACAACTAGGGTGACTGGACAGTAAAGATGGATAACCATTTTGATAAATACCTGTAATTCTACTAGGGATGCCACACGCTACTAACAGCTGTGAGTTGTTTACCTTGTCATTATTAATTTAATTTAAAAATGATTCATTTTTAATTAACAGAAAAAATATTTGTTACTGATTACCAAGTCTTATATGACTCTTAAACATAATGACACAACTCAGACATGACGCTGCACTAGGTAGTCGGTTCTAATGTTTCCTTAACATAACATTGCATTTCAGGACATTTTGTTCATTAGGTTCGCCAGTACTTTGAAAATTTTGTCAAGGCGATGGACAGAAACATCGATGTGTTTCAGCATTTAAGAAATAAGTTTGGTCTCGAGAAACGTGAAGCCAAAACTAAGGAAGGTGTTTTTGTGTTGGTCCCGAAACCCATGAACTGATGCTTGACGATGAGTTCAATAGGAAACTGAAGCCAACTGAATCAGCAGAATGGGCATTCGTGGTGGTTGTCCAGAATTATCTCGGCAGTCACAGAGCATAGAATTAATTGGTTTGTTTCAGAATAAACACATCAAAACAATTTTGGTCGGACAGAGTTCAAACTCCAGATATTGTCTTGATATATTGATATTCAAACGTGTCAAAACGTCAATGATGTGTATCTCAAAAACCTGATGTGCTAACTTAATTCTGATTTCACTTATGAAATCAGTGTAAAAACTTAATAAAGAGCTGGTCAGAAGTTCCCAGTAGAAAACAAAAAATATTTTTTTGTAGACCTGTGATTGGTTTGACAGAGACATAGCTACCGGATGGACACATAGACTAACAGACAGACACTGATCGTTTTACTAAGGCATATAAGAAGCCCTATTTAATGTTCAGAAAAGACTTTCGATCTGTTTAACTATTTTGGAAACTTTATATATACAAAGATATATATGTGTTATAGATCAGTGGTTCTCAACGTATTTGAAGACAAGGGCCGGTTGGATAACATGTTAAAATTTAGCATGCCACTGTTGATTGCAACAGTGAACCTTGGGGAAAGAAAGGTGGGGTTTAGGGAGTAACGCAGTGGCTGAAACAACCCACCAGCAGCAACCAGCGACCTAAAGGGGGCATCATCCCAGGGGTTGAAAAACATTGCTATAGATTATACCATTTAACTATATGCTGGTTGGTGCAAACTGGTGTGCTTCTTCACTGTATTATGCATTTGAAACTAATTTCTTTAAGATCATTGCTTTGTTATATTCTTCACTCTTGTCATGGTAAACTGAGTGGTGCACATGTTAGGTCTGGCTTATTGTAACAATGGTCATCCATCTTAGAAGTGTTTCTAATGATGATCTCAACTGTTATTTAAAACAGTATTTCCCTAACAGTAGGCAGATATGGCATTTTTTGTGGTGAACCGTTATTGGGAGTGATGCCGTCCACTTTTAATGAGTTTATTATGCCTTTTAGTTTCACATGAAAAATAAGCTTTACATGCTTTCCTCAGGCAAAGTATCAAATCAGCAGTGACCTCAAATTTCTGCTGAAAATGTGACCATAAATTCACAGGAACACAACAAATTGGGAAAGAGAAACTTCATAAGGGGGAACTCTGGAAAAACTCCCAGAGCACATGGATGCAGCAACACAGTCAGTCATTTTTATTGAAAATATTCATGTTAACATCATATCTGCTGGCTCTGATTGAATTTTGATTCAATTCCATTCCATTTGTTTCTGTATAGGTTCAGAGTGCTAATGCAACTATAGTGTAAATGTGTGGTGGCGAAAAATTGTCACCAGAAGGCTTTTTACCTGAAATAAAGGCTATTAGGAGTCTCGGGATAGGCAAACAGAGTCTACAGTTTTATTGCAATAAAATGACCATAATAATAACAAAAATAACACGGACTCAACCCAATACGGCTAAATTGAGCTGAGCCCCGAACAGTTCAAAACCCAAAACTTATATATCATTTTCTTATCACTTTGTCCTTGTTCAATTAGCTCATTCTGCACCTGTTTTTACTGTCCATTGTTCCTCTCTAGTTTCTGTTTTGCTTATTTTTGATTGGTTTAAGGCTGGGCAGATGGCTTCTACTTACCATCTTTGGGCTTCCTTATGTCATTTCCTTTCCTAAGCCTTCCAAACTTTTTTATAATGGTGGCCTGAAGCTTAAGCTTTGATTTAAAGAAATACAGCATGTGCCTTTATTTAATCACTTGCTTGGCATGCTTGATTTACATTTAATTTCTGTACTTAGTTTAAATGCTAGTATTACTAATTTTCTAAACTTATTTATGTTAGAACATATTTTGTCATTTTCCTTGCATTACATCACCTGACCTTGGCAACAATGCCTTCTTGCCATTTTTGCTGATTCCATATTTCAGTTGGCTTCGTACGTACCTTACTAAAACCATGTTATCTGGCCTCCATTAGAACAGATGTCCTCATGTCTTCTTATCTTGACCTCGGCTAGTTTCTGTGCATCATTTTTGTCCTGTTTTTATTTTTGCTTTCTTAATACTGGTAATTTTCCTTCAAGCTTAAAAAATAATACAATATGACTGATTTTTAGTTAACCATTTACTTGACCTATCTTACAGTATTTGCTTAACATTGTAATTTATGCTTAATCTTAATGTTTTAGAAACTATTAATTACTTTTATGCCTATTTATGTTAATATGCTATTTATGCCTAATATATAAAATTTTCCCTTCTATAATGTCAGGCTGCTACACTTTAAAACATTAATTTACATTATTAATTAGATTGCATTAAGCATAAACATAAAATTGTCTAGTTTTAATCTTGGGGATGAACAACGCTTTACACTGAAAGGCTGAATTTACTTCATTGTCAGGCCCACTATCTGGATCATTAGTAAATAAAACCCTAACCCTAACCCTAATAAAAGTGAATAAAAACCATGATGATGAAAATTTTTAAAAATACAAAAACTCTAAATCTCTCCATATAACATAGTACTGCATTCTAAGGAAAAATATTACAAAGAGTTTTATAATATCTGCATTGATTTCAGGAGACCACAAGCTGCCTGTGTACTCATACACCTTAATGGGACTGCAGTGACATTTCTCAGCAGTTTTGACTTCCTTGGATGGCTACATTTCTAAATTGACATTCAGCCCAACTCCACAAGACACCCTTATTTAAGGAGGCACAACAATGGCTCCACTTCATAAAGAGACTGAGGGATGCCAAGCTCTCCTCAAGGCTATCAGCTGTTTCTATGGATGCATGACGGAGAGTGTCCTGACCACTTGCATTTCCATCTGCTGTGAGAATTATACAGTAGCAGGCGGGAAGACCTTGCAGAACAGCCCAAAGAACTACAGGAATTTCACTACCCTCCGTTCAGGATATCTTTAAGATTGTCATTTTTGCTCTGTGTGTATATGGTGTTACTTGAATGTTTTTGTAACACCAGACCTGCGAGAAGACATATTTTGTTTCTGCTGTCCGCATGTGTAAATTTGAAATGACAAATAAATTCAATAATGACATTTGGCTGTTTTCACAACTTAATTTTCAACTACAAGTCACAGTATTCAATTTCTGGTAGCCATCCTACATTTTTAGTCAAGTTCATTGTCCTGAGGTATTATGATTTTCATTTACATGTGACTTCATCCTGGTAATGTATTGGTGAACCCTTGGCATAGCCAGCACATGTGAAATAAGGTCTCGCATAACCATACACAAGTCACTGACCCAGCCTAAGCTGCCAAAGCATTTATTCATTTTCTGAAGCCATTTAATTATTTTCCAGGTTGAAAGTAGCAGGAGTCTATCTTGGCACTAGGCAGCAGCCAGCATCTCCGGGCAATCTAAGGCACTCATCCCATTTGCTGAAGCAGGACTAATTCCAGTTCTCCAATTATTTTAACCAGTCATCCATATCCTTAATCCAATTATAGGGTCCCTGGGGCTAGAGTCCATCCTGGCAGCACTGGGCACCCAGTAGGAACTGACCATGAAGGTGAAGTCAGCCCTTAAACACCAACTCACTCATACAGGGCTTATTTAATGTTGCCAATTCACTTAATATTAGACACATTATTAGTAATACTTTGTGAACACGGGGATGCCATGTACATTCCACATGAACAGTGACCAAGGTGGGCTTTGAATCTCATTCTCATCCAGCCATGAGGCAGTATCACTAACTGCCAGATCCTACTGGCTTCCCAGAACATACAATTTTATGAAGATCAAAAAGATTGACACATTAATCAGGATTATTTTAGCACTAAAAATGGATTAGAGATGATTATTTTGATCATCACAAAAAAACTGAGGAAAATATAATGCTTTTGAAAAGCATTTGTTTGAAGAAAATGAATGAAATGAAGAGTTTAGTGGCAAATGAATTAAGCTTTAAAAGTAATGCTAGGATTGCATGCCAAAAGATAAAAATGGTCTTTAAAACTTAAGATTAAATTAGTTCTGCTAGCTATTGCCATGATTATTGTTCTGTATTTGATCAATTCCCTTGATCACACAGATAAAATATTAAAATACATAAACACATACACTCTATACAGTGGATTCAGAAAGTGTTCAGACACTCATTTTTTTCAAATTTTTTCACACCTCAAGCAGCACTCAATAGCCAATAGTGACAAAGTGAAAACTGGATTTTAGCAATTTTTGCAATCTTGTTTAAAAATAAAAAAAACTGAAATATCACATTGACACAAGTATTCAGACCTTCAGCTCTGACCCCTGAAATTTCTCTCAGGGGTATCCAAATCTATTGATCATCATTGAGATGTTTCTGCACCTTGTTTAGAGTCTATCTGTGGCCAATTCAATTAATCGGACAGGACTAGGAAAGACACATAACTGTGCATAGAAGGTTGCACAGCTGACAGTATGTGTATGAGAGCAAAAAAAAAAAACAAGCCATGAATTTGAAGAAATTGCCTGAAAAGATTAGAGATAGGATTTTGCTAAAGCAAATTTCTGGAGAAGGCTACACAAAAATGTCTGAAGCATTGAAGGTTCACAAGAAAACAATTGCCTTAATAATTCTTAAATGAAAGAGGTTTGGAGCAGCCACAATTTTTCGTAGAGCTGGCCACCTGAACAAACTGAGCAATCATGGCAGAAAGGCCAAGGTAAGAGAAAAATCATTTCAATATCTTAGCACAAACTATAAAAAAGTGAAGGTGTCTGAATACTTTCTGAATTCACTGCATACAGAGGCCTCCATGATGTTTGAGACAGAGACACATTTTTCTTTGATTTACCCTTCTACTCCACAGTTTAAAATTACAAAATCATACAATTCAGATGTGAATAAAGCTCACATTGCAAACTTTAATTTAAGGGTACTTGCATACATTTTGGTCAGACCATGTAGAAATGACAATTTTTTTCCTACATGGTCCACCCATTTCAGGGCACCATAATGTTTAGGACATTGCAATGGCAGGTCTCTTAAAGCAGTCGCCTTGTCGCATATCCATTGCACACTATGACTGTTTGAAAATTGCGATTCGTCGACATCACCAGGTGCCGAGTATCTTCTCTGATGATGCTCTGCCAAGCCTCAAATGCAGCCATTTCAGCTCCAGCTTGTTACAGGGGTCTGTCTCCTTAAGTTCTCTCTTCAGTATATGGAAGGCCGGCTCAAATGCATTTAAATTGGGTGACTAAATTGGTCATTCAAGAATTTATCATTTTTAGCTTTGAAAAATCTCTGTGTTGCCTTAGCAGTATGTTTGGATCATTACCTTCATGTATGATGAAGCAGTGTCCAATGAGTTTGGAGGCATTTATTGGAAATCGAGCAGATATGATGTTTGTATACACCACAGAATTCATTGTGCTGCCGCCATCATCAGTTCCATCATCAATGAAGAGAAGTGTGCCAGTACCTGTGGCAGTCATATGTGCCCAAGCCATAACAACCCTACCACTATGTTATATACAGTATATATAACAGATGAGGTGTTCTACTTTGGTTCTTGGGCAGTTCCTTTTTGTCTCCATACTTTGCTCTTGCCATTACTCTCATACAGTTTCATCTTTGTCTCTCCTGTCCACAAGAACTTTTTCCAAAATTCTCCATGCTCTTTTAAGTCTTTCTTCACCAACTGTAATCTGGCCATCCAGTTTTTGTGGCTTTAACTAGTGATTTGCATCTTTCCAGTGTGGCCTCTGTATTTCTGTTCATGAGGGTTCAGTGGACACTAGGTTCTGACACATCCACATCTGCCTCCTGAAGACTATTTCTGATCTTTCGGACAGGCATTTGGGGCTTATTCTTCACTACAGCAAGGATTCTTCTGTCATTAGCAGAGGAGGTCTTCCTTGGCCTACCAATTGCTTTGTGATACTATGCTTTCCAGTGCATTCTTTCTTCTTAATGATATTCCAGACAGTTGATTTCTGTAATCGTAAGGCATTACCAATGTCTCCAATGATTTTCATAATAGTTTCTTTGACTTTCATTGGCACATCTTTTGTCCTCATGTTGAACAATAGCAACTACCGACCCCAAAAGGTAGAAGTAAGCCTAGGTATCTTAGGCCTACACTAATGTAGCAATGAAACACACCTGAGTAATCACAAATGCTTATGATGCCAGTTGTCCCAAACACTGTGATGCCCAAAATGGGGTGATCGCGTATGAAAAGTGTTGAAATTTATACATAATGTGACTGATATGTACACATATACTCTTAAATGAAAGTCTGCAATATGCACTGTAATCACATCTGAAATTGTTTAATCTGTAATTTTAAACTGTGGAGCAAATCAAGGAAATGTGTATTTGTCCCAGACATTCTGTATATTATATCTTTGTTCTTTATTTCACCTTATACAATTTCTTGTATTAGGAATTTGTTAGTTTTCGCATACCCCTTGGGGTCAGAGCGCAGGGTCAGCCATTGTACAGCACCCTTGGAGCAATTACAATTGGTCACACCATTAAGGGTCTTGCTCAAGGGCCCAGCAGAGTAGGATCTCTTTTGGCAGTGACGGGGATTCAAACCGGCATCCTTCGGGATAGCAGCACAGATCCTTAGCCTCAGAGCCACCACTCCACCCAATCTGTAGTGATTATTGCAGTGGTCTCACAGCTCCACTACTTTATGGACACTGTCTGTTTAGAGTTTTCCTCTTACTACTTTAGGGCTTTCTGTGTTTACTTTAAAATCACCAAAATGTGAAGGTTTGGTTCATGAGTGAACTTAAACTTGCCACATTCAAATCAGTGTAAATGTATTTGTAAGTACAGGTATGGATATCCAGTGACCAATGCATCCAGTAGTGCCTCCAGCACCACTGAAATCGGAGGTGAAGTGAGTAAGTGAATAACTGGACACATATCTTCTTGGCATCTATAGGGGGAACCGATGTCCTGCATTTCCAAGAATAGTCCATTTTATGAGTCCTGGCTTATTCTTAAAAAAATCTTTATTTGTCCTTTAACTGTGACTAATTTTATAAAGTAATAATGTATTCAGACTTTACAGTGTTTGAGTACATGTTGATGCAGTGCCTTGCTAGAGTAGATACATCAGTTCTATTCAAAATGGATAAGATCTGACTGATCAGATGTCCTGTGATGGCAAAGCTAATGTCTGTCAACAAGCGTGCCAACCAGATAGCCTTAGCCAATATACTGTATGCCCCCATTGCAGATCAAAGTGCAGTATCACCAGCCAGTAACAGTTCAACAGTCTGTGCATTATTCATTATTAAAAAAAACATTTCTTTGTTTTCATGATTAATTTGGTGTGTATAGCAATACACCTTTAATGTCGCCTACATGGTTTGAGTGGCTGTGTAGGGCCTTTTTCAAGTCTCATAGAATCGCTGAATGTTAGAAATGTTCAAGTGGATGGTCACTATGGATGTGTGTTCTAAAAACTAATAGCAGAGAACTCAAAAAATGTGGAAACATCTGTAGTTTTATGCATTATCAGTATGTTGCTGCTGGAGTATGTGAATTTCCCCTTGGGATTAATAAAGTATCTATCTATCTATCTATCTATCTATCTATCTATCTATCTATCTATCTATCTATCTATCTATCTATCTATCTATCTATCTATCTATCTATCTATCTATCTATCTATCTATCTATCTATCTATCTATCTATCTATCTAATCATTATCACTCCAACAATCGCATCAAGCACTAAGAAACCTCTAGGCAGCTTGAACCTTCTTCAGCTGTGAGCCAAGCCGTATATTTCTAAGCTTCCCTGCTGATGCTTCTAAAGGCCAAAAGGGTAATTTTGTACGATGAGGGAAAGCATAAAAAGTGGCAGATACAAAATCTTCCATTCTTACTACCAAGTGTCGTTTGAAAGACATGTTGAAAACACACACATCTTGTTCACTTAACCCATTTTAAATTCTCTTGTCATTTTGCATTGTGAAACAGATCAGGCTGCATAACAATGGCTGGCTTCTTTCCTGTTTTATTTTATATAACTTCTAAGCTGTTGTCAGTTGTCACTATTTTGATCTGCAATTTCTCTGTTCATTTTGGAAATTTAAACTTTTTTTTAATTGATTTTGAAGATCAACTTTTCTTCTAAAGCTTATTTCTCCTTGTGCCTCCTTTTCATTCCCTCGAGTTACTGAAGCGACAAATATTCACATACTGTATGTTGTTACTATTCTGCTCATACAAACTGTTGTCTTGTGCCATCTACAGGAAGAGATGCAAATACCTGCCTGACAGAGTCATTTCTTTATGTAAGTAAAGTGCGGCGCTGTATTGTGTGATTAAAAAAATGTCAAACATTAGCTAACTGCTATTTATTTTATATTTATGCCAACTCTTGAAACACAAATTTGGAATGCAAATCTAGTATTGTCCATTTGAATCCCCTGTCCAAACACTGTCTGCATGGAGTCTGCATGTTCACTTTGTGACGGTTTTCCTCAAGGCATGCAGGTTAGGTGACTTGGCAACTCCAAATTGTCCTCTGTGTGAATGTGAGTGTGGGTTTGTGCATAAGTGGGCCCTGCGATGGACTGGTGGCCTCTCCAGCATTGTTTCTTGCCTTGTGTCTTGTGCTATTGGGCCGGGGTTTGGCTCCCTGACACCTTGAATTGGATTAAGAAGGTTTGAAAATGCCCTGTTATTCATCATGTAACATATGATAATATAAATAGTTTGAAATTAATTCATTCAGTTATTTTTCTTAATTATTGTGTTTGTAAGAATTACATAAGAATGCTTTGTCTGACTTACCAGTATGAGAAAACCTCCACATATGATATACTGTTCAACTTATCTTCATATCTAGTTATGCCTGAAGAAGGGGCCTGAGTTGCCTCGAAAGCTTGCATATTGTAAACTTTTTATTTAGCCAATAAAAGGTGTCATTTTGCTTGATTTCTCACTACATTCATAATGGCTAACACGGTACAACACCTTAGTACTGCAACACATTGAAATTGTTGGTGTTCCCTCCCTTTTTGGGCTCCCTATACCCAAATAACTATAGTTTTAGGCAATTTTGGATAATATTTGTTATGATAAAAAAGTAATATAACAACTGTGGAGATACAGATGTGTCTGCTCGCCGATCAGATGAGTAATACATAAGCTACTACCACCTCTTTTGGCGGGGGGGGGGGGGTGTTTGTATGTTCTGGGATCAGTACTGGACACTGTTGTTGTGATGAGAGTTTGGATTAAAGAGATATTATTGATTAAGCTGTTGTCCTGAATTGTTGTTCTGCGTGTGACATAAACCAATAGTTTTCTGCAGCCAAAATGATTACAAGAACTTGGAGTTGTGCATGCCACATCAAGCAACCCATGGGGTTCACCCTCTAATGGGCATTGAGAGGTCAGAGTTACTCCTTTTCACAAAAATGAGGATCAGTAATATAGGCTTGTTGAGTGTTGCTTTATGCCACTTTGAGGTTGCTGAACCATCAAAATGATAACATTTTCTATATTTGATTGTATATGTGTGGTCCTAGTCCTCTAAGAGCCACTCTTAGAAGTTTAAAAATAACAGATTTCAAACATTTGAATGCATGGTATCGTTTTAAACTATTCCCAGGTCAGGAATTATGAATATGATGCCATTTTTGATTTCTGATCCTTTATTAGGAATCTAATCTTCCATGAACCTCTATCAGAAGGTGAAAAATGATTAATTTTTATTACAAATCGAAAATATTTAGACTTTAAATATTTAAATTAGGATTGGCGCATTGGTAGCATTGCCACCTTGCAATAAGGTTCACATCTCAGGTCGTCTCTGTCTGAAGTTTGCATGTTTCATCCCACTGTCCAAAGACATGCAGGTTAAGTGAACTCATAATGCTAAATTGAGCGTAGTGTGTGCTGGGTGTGCGTGTTTGCTTTGCGATGGACTGGCGCCTTGTCCAAGGTTTGTTCCTGTCTTGTGCCCTGTGCTAGCATAGCCCCTCATAATGACCCTTTTCTAGATCAAGTGGGCTAGAAAATGACATAATATTTAAACTGAAGCACACATTTGAATATTTCAAATATCTGATGCAACCATTCCTGTTTTTTATGTACTTTTACCTCAAGAATTCAATCATTACATTTCTTCTAAAGCCCTAAGTTCATGCGGCTTATGCTAATTCACAATTTTTTTTAATTTCAGGATTATGAGCAAGATTCCAGTGTCTATAGGAATTGGAAGGAAAACCAAGCAAACACAAGGAGAACATGTGAACCTCAAGCAGGCTTTGCTCAGGTTGGGATCTGAAACAAGAACTGTGGTGCCATGAGACCACAACACTAACCAGTGCGTCAATATTTAACCCTACAAGGTTACACCTTGCCTGATGAAGGGGCCTTAGCTGCCTCGAAAGCTTGCATTTGTAACCTGTTTAGTTAGCCAATAAAATTGTCATTTCACACTACTTTTTCCTGTATCAATGTTTAACCCTGGATTATTAGCAGTGCTCTAAAAGCTCTAGCCACAGATAAATGTAATCACAGAAAGAAGGAAAGAAGTAAAGCCTTACTCGAATATTTTCACATGCTTCTATCAGATTGTTTTTCTTTTTTTCTTTTAGCCTCAGTAACCAGAAATTGAACTATTGTCCCTGACTGTCAAGAAGTTAAACATAACACCGAGCTCTTGAAGGGCCAAGTTATAAAGATAGTGGTTAAGCAATAATTAACCAAATACACACTCGCAAGGATTACTTAATTATGTTATATTGCACAAAAACCAGAGCAAAATTGCACCATTAGGCTGGCTATCAGCCAATCTTAATTGCTCATTCCTTATTCTCCCAAACTCTGCCCTAAACAAGCTATTAGTGTTGCATGGGAGATTGGAATCTGAAGAAAAATACCAGAAAACACAGCCAATATGGAGGTTAAGATAACAGATCTGTGTTTACGCTGGCTTCAACCAGGTGGCAGGTCTTTGTATTTTCATATGACTGGAGGGGTTGTGTATTTTTACACTTATCAGTATAATGCATGGAAGTGAGATTTACAATTCAACAGAAACCTACCAGATCCTATGACTGTCACTTAACTTACTTAAATTAAATGCAAAAGAAAAATTCAAAGAAATTTTTTATAGATTTCACTATTCGATTTTCAAAAGTGGCAGAAACACAACAAACGAATGCTTGTCCAGGTGAAATGTATCTTTTTGAATTATTGTCCAATATTCTGCCAGCATTAGATAGACACTTTGTCATTCAACATCTTGGTCTATCCATCCACCCATTTTTTGTTTCATTGTTGTGTTGAGCTGCTGCCTATCTTAGCAGCACTGAGAAAAGGAATCCTTGTATAGGGTGCCAGTCCATCGCACTCTCTCAGTGTATTTGCATATACCTCAATAACCTGATTATTCACAGAAACCTGGTTTCTAAAAATCCACGTAAACCCTTATTTGGCTTATTGGCCTGTGAGAAACCTGATTAAAGGAGATAGGATTCTCTGAAAATAACCCGATTTTGTGGCCATCTAAACCCTTAACCAGGTTAAGGATTTTGTAGTCTGCGCATATCCGTTGCACTCTGTCAGCCCTGTGCATGTACAATATTTATTTCACACATACTGGTAACACTATAGGTACTGCAAAAATGCATCTATTACTCTTTCCTCTTATGTAACAAGACCTAATTTAACAAAGGCTTCTTTTGGTCTTCACAACACTTATAAAACTTCAGTAGATAGATTATTCAAGTCTGTGCAGTGTGGCATATTGACATGATGGTAAAACGTGGAGGATGCACAGGTCTCATACTAAATATGAAGTATGAAGAGAAATGTGTCTCAGTTAAGCCACCTCAGACATCTCCAAAGTGAAGTTTTGGTGGTAGGTCACATTGCGGAGATGAATAAACACTTCACTGATGCTTTGTAAGTGATATGAAGACCCTAAGGGCTCATTTATACTTCATGCTCAGAACGCGTATGCGCCCGCATCATGGCCGCCACGCGTTCTGAGCGTTCATTTGATGCGTCCTCTGAGCAGGTCCTCAGAAATTAACGCGACACGTGCGCGAGTTGCAGTACCAGCAAAAAGTCGGGGGGCGCAGTGTGCTAAAAGTTGGAATGTGATGTCAGAGTCTCTGTTTACTATCTACATGTGACAGAAAGCCGCTTTGCGGATCCTACGAGATCGGTGTGCGCACTTTGATATTTGATAAATGGTTCGATGTGATGAAGCAAAATGCCGACATACAGATGTATTCATGGTGCTTTTATATTCAAGCGTCGCATATTCCCGATCGTAATGACACGATACGTTTTAAAATTCTCACATACCGTCTTCTGTGCTCTTTTTTTTTCTAGAGCTTCCTCTGCTCCTGACAGCAGCGAATCGCCAGCAATAGATCGCCACACTGAGCACATTAAATGTATGATATTCCAACTCTCTGCACATTTAGAATCCTTAGATTTATACTTGATATCACTTTCATGATGAAAAGCATTAAAGTATGTATATTACATTTTACAGATAAATTGGTAATTTCGTTTAAATAATGAATACTGTTAATAATTACACACATGTGTTGACACAGTGGCGGAGCGTTAGCGCTGCTGTCTTGCAGTGAGTCACGTCGCTGATATTCCCTGCCTGGAGTTTACACGTTTTCCTTCTGGGTTTCCTCAGTGTGCTCCAGTTTCCTTCCAAAGATATGCAGATTTGGGGATTTGGTGCCGCTAAAATGACGCTAGTGTATGTGTGTGCTTGTATTCACCTTGCGATGAGCCGAGGCATCATCCAGGGATTGTTTCTCACTCGTGCCCAATGCTTGCTGGAATGGACACATCCCTGGATTTAATCAATAAACATCCTTTTCAGAGATATTGCGGTAAGGTGTCATCGGAATTTAATGGGTGTTCTAGGCAATTCACAACAGAGAAGCCAAACATGTTCTCACCGTGATAATATCTCACACTGCCACCTGGCGGATTCCTCCAGATTTACATAAAGTACGTGCGCAAGTATAAACACTTCAACACTTGCGTAGCAGGAGCATCCGCTGCTGCATGCGTCGCGTCATGTGAAGTATAACTCCGGCCTTAGAAGTGTTTGTTAAGGTCTTGTTACATAGTAGTAAATGAGTAATAGATGCATTTTTGCAGTACCTAAACTAAAGTGTTACCCACACACTTTTAGCAGCCATGGTTAGAAATGTCCACAAAATACATTTCCAGAGACAAATGTTTGGGTTGAAACAATCTATCTCAATATTTCAGAAATCGCTAAATTTATGATGATGAGCTGAACGTACAGTGCTAAACTTGTCAATGCAACCTCGAAGACAGTATGGTGCCACAATAAAAGTAATGCTCATTATGTGGTCCGATTACTTTTTAAAGTAATGAGTAAACTAATGCACATCTTATTGAAGTTAAAATACCTGTGTTATTTTTATTCCAGCAGCAGTGAGTGTAAGGCAAGAAGCACACATACTGACAGTGAAGCAGAAAAAGAGTTTGCTGTTTGCAATCCACTAACAAAAACATATAAAGGAAGCATCGATTTAATGCACCCAGTGCAGCCCTCTCGGGGTCCCTGGGTACCGTTAGGGGGTGCTGTCGTTGGTGGACATTTCTGGTTCCCACCTGACCTGGAAGTGCTTCCAATAGGGCACATCATGGTATTGGAAGCATGTGTTGGACATTACTGTATCTGGTATTTAGGGGTGCCCTACTGGTTACAATGTAATATACAAAATTGTGATTACAAACTCTTTCATTAAGTTAGCAGAAACTTTTAAAATGCTCCAACTTTCATACCAGCTAACTAGATTTACTGAATGCACCTAAATGCATACTGTACATTTTCTAACTTGTTTTCACTTAAATGACTGCAAATATGAAGTTAGTTTTGTACAGTACATGTATGCATTGCTATGAGGTCAAAATTTAAAATACATACTAATAATTATGGGAATGCATTACACCTTTTAAAGAGGTGTCCGTCAAGATACAGGAGTTTAAAAGCAGAAGTATTAAGAACGGTGAACATAATGAAGCTAGTGCTGAATGAACAAAAACTTTATTTCATTAGCACCTTAGCGTATGCTACTCCCTTATCCCCCTGGGTAAGATCAAGAAGATTCATAGTACGAGGAGGGGAATTGCTGAATAAAGGCAATATTTTGGGCTTGAAATTTTGAAATTATTCAAACTGGTAGCAGGTGGATGTTTCAGAATGTTAGAAGAGTGTATGAAAGGGAAACTGTTATTTTAAGAAGCTCTGTATAAATTACTGAAAGATGCATCTTTGCAGCACTAGATAGGTAAATCAAATAATATTTTATTTCAATTCTTCTGGTTTTGACAAGAGACAAGCAAATGTTTCTTGCCCTCAAAGTATCAGTTTTTGATATAATGATGGAACATGGAAGCAAGAAGATGGAAGCAAGCTTATTTAATATTGTTGGTTGTTGTTGCTATGTTATTGGGATAACTACAGTGAACAGTACGTTAGCTGGGGATTTCACTAATTCTCAAGGTGAATACTAATAAGGCACGTATCACTTTGTTACTTGTTTAATTCAGCCCAGGACCAGATCATCCTTCTTGTCTAAAACTATTTATGAATAAAGAAGTCTTCTGATCTCTCCTAAAAAACAACATCTATCTGATATTCTTTCTTGCTTTTCTGGCTTCCAGTGCATTTTTTTCCCTCTGTGTCTGTGCCTTTGCAAGTTTTAGTTTGAATTATGAGCATTTACTGCTTTTGGACTCATATATTTTGCATTTGTTTCAAGTTCAAATTTATGGCCATGTGAATACAATGCATAGGAATTCTTACAAGCATATCTCCACTGTAGAATAATATTAGTGACTGGAAAAAATACAAGACTATGTGCATTAATGCTACACCAAACAGTATTATGTGGTTTTCAGTATAAGCAGTAGATGAGTAGCCTTGTGACCGCCAAGGAAAAACTCACCTTGAATCTGCAAACTGAAGGACTAATGGATTTGTGCCATCTGCAATCACAAAGGAGGAGGAGGAGGACGTCTAAGGACTTTCATAATGTTATTTACCTTTCTAACAAAGTGTGTGTTATATAGTCAGATATGGCTTCAAGGAGTATTTTATCATGTTATCAGATCTGTGACGTGCACCTAACATGGAAGGCTCCAACTAAACCTCTTAGGGCAGGGGTCCTCAATCGCGGTCCTGGTGGGCCGCAGTGGCTGCAGGTTTTCATTTCAACCAATTTCTTAATTAGAACCCGTTTATTTACTACTAAAGCAATATGTTTTTGGGCTTAATTTTAGTGATCTTACCTGTTACAATTCAGACCCCTTAATTAAAACTATTTTAGTTTTTAGCAGCTGCATATAAGTTAAAATTGTTGCCTGTTTTCTTAACCAGACATTAGTTAATAATGAAGTGCAGATGCAGTGATCCCCCGCTATATCGCGGTTCAGCTATCGTGCCCCCACTATATCGCGGATTTTTCTGTAGAACATATCTAATTTTCTATCATGGAAATCTGGGTTTTTGACAACTTTTTATGTTGAAATAAGCATTTTCTATGTTAAAATTATTAATAACAACAATGTATTACTGTAATTATAACATATATATACCTAGTACTGTATATAAATAAAAATGGAGTAAGAATTCAATAAGCACATACTACCTGTAGTGTACTTTGCAGCCAATTCATAACAAAGCATACGGTTTTCAGCAGTCATTACCTGTGCTAGACAAAAGTTCATTAGAACAATATTATAGTTTATAATAACTAACGTATACGTAACATTTAAGCAATACACTAGTAAATAATAAAACATACTGCTACATACAGGAATACGTAGACAGAGTCGCAATTCATAACGAAATGTGCATACACTTTTCATTTGTCACTACGCGTGCTAGACAAGAGTTCGTGAGAACAATACATATTATAATTTATAACAACTATAACATAACTGTAAATATTGACTAAAATGCAGTAAAACATCAATCTATACTAATAAAAGGCAAAGCCCTCACTGACTCACTCACTCACTCACTCACTGACTGACTGACTCACTCATCACTAATTCTCCAACTTCCGTGTAGGTGGAAGGCTGAAATTTGGCAGGCTCATTCCTTACAGCTTACTTACAAAAGTTAGGCAGGTTTCATTTCGAAATTCAAAGCGTAATGGTCATAACTGGAACATATTTTTTGTCCATACACTGTAATGGAGGAGGCGGAGTCACGTATCGCGTCATCACGCCTCCTACGTAATCACGTGAACTAAAAACAAGGAACACATTTACAGCACGAGTCACACGCGGGAACGAAGGTAAATGACGTTAATTTTTTGACTGTCTTAATACTGTGTAAGCATACATATTAACACATGTGCAATTAAACGTGTGCATTTACGGGGTGATTTCTCAGGCTTAAAAGCTCACCTTTTATCAAACGCGGGAAGAAAGGTAACTGACGTTGTTCACTGTCTTTTAATACTGTGTAACCATACATATTAACACATGTCCAATTAAACGTGTGCATTTACGGGGTGATTTCTCAGGCTTAAAAGCTCGCCTTTTAATAAAATGGTAAAGGCAAAACTATTTTCAATCAGTTTATTGAAACGCTCCCGTTAAGGATTGCAATAACATATTCGCGAGATAAAAGAACGAAGTGGGGGGAAATGGAGGAACAGCCGCAAACAGCGAACAGCAAAAAATTAATTAAACAATTGAGAACGGAGCGAGTTAAGCATACAAGCATGTTCATAAGGGAAACAAAGCACGGTGTAAAACGTAAGTTTAAATTAAGTTTATAGAAACGCTCCCGCTGCGGATTGCAATAACATATTCGCGAGATAAAAGTTTAATGAGAAGACACGAGGTATAAACGAACCACACGCCGTGGCGCAACGTTAGGGGCAACAGTTTCAACCATTCTATGATCTGCTTCTCGCAACTGAAAGACGGCACATGGCGGATGTTAGCCGACTTGCTGACCGCAACGTTAGGGGCTTCAACTATGGCGCTGACGCCACATCTCAGTGCCAATACTTTGCAGACTGTACTTAAAAGACACGCCCTCCTCACTGGACAGTTAAAAAGACCAATCAAACTAATGATGACATCAAGTATTACCCAATCAAAAGTAGGAAAGGAGGCATCTTCATAAAATGCGTGTGGGATGATTTGCATGACACGCTGCTTTAAAAAAAAATGATAAAAAAAATACGGGATAAATCCCGTCCAGTATTGATTCAAAACGGGACGCGCAATTTAATTCTCAAACGCGGCACGATTCCGTATTTTAAAGGACGGGTGGCAACCCTACAGTGCCAGGTAACCACCCATACAATCAGATTGTGATTCAGACTAGGAATGCAATGAATGTAATTACCCCGATCTACATACAAGGCGAAAGTCTTGCAACATTCAAAGATGATGGTTTGGGATAATTAGTACTTATTAAGTACACCATGGAACATAAAAGAGCTTATGAAGCCTTGAACCGAAAAAAGCAAGATCTCAGAGATCGTAAAAAAAAAAAAGGAGGAAATGTCGTTTTACTCGCTGTAGATTTTACTCAAACGTTACCAGTTATTCCACGAGGGAGACCAGCAGATGAACTCAACGCGTGTTTAAAATCCATGCTTCTCCCACGGTCGGTTATATGTCGCGTGTTCTCGGGTAGGTACACCAAAAAATGTATACATTTAAGCATGTAATGGGCAAAGAAAAAATGAGGTATACCCGAAGGCACTGCAGTAGTACTCAATGTAACTTTACTTCTTAAATGTTAATGTTTTACTGTTTAATAATTTATACGCTTCTTATATATTGTTCAAATTCTTTTATCAAAATACCAGTGACAGCGCAATGCACGATAACATGGAGTGAATACACCATACGCATCTGCCCACGGCCGCCCTGGTGTGCGCAGATAGGAGTTGATTCTAAAATAAAATAAACATAAAAAGAGTAATACAATCATCACCCATAAAGCGGATAGCAGACGTGACGTATTATATGTGTACCACATTTCAAGTCAATAGGTGAAATGGTTTGCAAGCTACAGGTGATTTAAAATCCTGGACAGACCAACGAAAAGCCACGGTAGCAAATTATAGAAGAAGATTTTACTGTTTAATAATTTATATTTATATGAAATGTGCTTCTTATATATTACTTCATATTCTCATATGATAATGATGTTAATGTTGTTTATATTGATTTCTATGTTATTGTAAGTGCATCTATGTGTGTATATGTATGTATGTATGTATGTATGTGTGTATATATATATATATATATATATATATATATATATATATATATATATATATATATATATATATATATATAAAAAATATATATATAAAAAATATATGTGTATATGTATATATAATATATCTGTATATGTGTGTATATGTGTGTGTATATGTGTATATGTATATATATATGACAGCAACACTCAACAATGACAACACAATTACATTGACAATCATGTTACGTTATTTTTAAAATGTTTCCTTTACTTTTTCATAACCTCTTTAACACACTACTTCTCCGCTGCGAAGCACGGGTATTTTGCTAGTATGTATATAAAATAATGAACATTTACGCAATACAGTACAGTAAATCATTAAATATATGTACATTGTACACTACGGTAGACAAAAAGTTTTACGTTACAGCACCCAGATGATTTCTTACAAGGGCTGTTATTGGCTGAAAGAGGAGACTCAACCAATCAGAGCAGGATTTTCTTTCTCTTGGGCTCTGATTGGCTGCTGCTTCTTCTTCTTCTTTCGGCTGCTCCTGTTAGGGGTTGCCACAGCGGATCATCTTCTTCTATATCTTTCTGTCCTCTGCATATATCTCTAAGCTTCACTGCTGATGCTTCTAAAGGACAAAAGGGTAATTTTGTACGATGAGGGAAACCATAAAAGGTGGCAGAGAAAAAATCTTCCATTCTTACTACCAAGTGTCGTTTGAAAGACATGTTGAAAACACACACATCTTGTTCACTTAACCCATTTTAAATTCTCTTGTCATTTTGCATTGTGAAACAGATCAGGCTGCTTAACAATGGCTGGCTTCTTTCCTGTTTTTTTTATATAACTTCTAAGCTGTTGTCAGTTGTCACTATTTTAATCTGCAATCCCTCTGTTCATTTTGGAAATTTAAAATGTTTTTTAATTAATTTTGAAGATCAACTTTTCTTCTAAAACTTATTTCTCCTTGTGTCTCCTTTTCATTCCCTCGAGTTACTGAAGCGACAAATATTCACATACTGTATGTTGTTACTATTCTGCTCATACAAACTGTTGTCTTGTGCCATCTACAGGAAAAGATGCAAATACCTGCCTGACAGAGTCATTTCTTTATGTAAGTAAAGTGCAGCGCTGTATTGTGTGATTAAAAAAACGTCAAACGTTAGCCTCTTCTTCTTCTTTTGGCTGCTCCCGTTAGGGGTTGCCACAGCAGATCATCTTCTTCCATATCTTTCTGTCCTCTGCATCTTGTTCTGTTACACCCATCACCTGCATGTCCTCTTTCACCACATCCATAAACCTTCTCTTAGGCCTTCCTCTTTTCCTCTTCCCTGGCAGCTCTATCCTTAGCATCCTTCTCCCGATATACCCAGCATCTCTCCTCTGCACATGTCCAAACCAATGCAATCTCACCTCTCTGACTTTGTCTCCCAACCGTCCAACTTGAACTGACCCTCCAATGTACTCATTTCTAATCCTGTCCATCCTCTTCACACCCAGTGCAAATCTTAGCATCGTTAACCCTGCTACCTGCTTTCTGGTCAGTGTCACCATCTCCAACCCATATAACATAGCTGGTCTCACTACCGTCCTGTAGACCTTCCCTTTCACTCTTGCTGATACCCATCTGTCACAAATTATTCCTAACACTCGTCTTCACCCATTCCACCCTGCCTGCACTCTCTTTTTCACCTCTCTTCCACAATCCCCATTACTCTATACTGTTGATCCTAAGTATTTAAACTCATCCACCTTCACCAACTCTACTCCCTGCATCCTCACCATTCCACTGACTTCCCTCTCATTTACACACATGTATTCTGTCTTGTTCCTATTGACCTTCATTTCTCTCCTCTCTAGAGCATATCTCCACCTCTCCAGGGTCTCCACAACCTGCTCCCTACTGTCGCTACAGATCACAATGTTATCAGCAAACATCATAGTCCATGGGGACTCCTGTCTAATCTCGTCTGTCAACCTGTCCATCACCATTGCAAATAAGAAAGGGCTCAGAGCCGATCCCTGATGTAATCCCACCTCCATCTTGAATGCATCTGTCACTCCTACCGCAGACCTCACCACTGTCACACTTCCCTAGTACATATCCTGTACAACTCTTACGTACTTCTCTGCCACTCCCGACTTCCTCATACAATACCACAGCTCCTCTCGATGCACCCTGTCATATGCTTTCTCCAGGTCCACAAAGACGCAATGCAACTCCTTCTGGCCTTCTCTATACTTCTCCATCAACACCCTCAGAGCCAACATCGCATCTGTGGTGCTCTTTCTTGGCATGAAACCATACTGTTGCTCACTAATCATCACCTCACTTCTTAACCTAGCTTCCACTACTCTTTCCCATAACTTCATGCTGTGGCTCATCAATTTTATTCCCCTGTAGTTACTGCAGTCCTGCACATCCCCCTTATTCTTAAATATCGGCACCAGTACACTTCTTCTCCACTCCTCAGGCATCCTCTCACTTTCCAAGATTCCATTAAACAATCTGATAAAAACTCCACTGCCATCTCTCCTAAACACATCCATGCTTCCATAGGTATGTCATCTGGACCAACGGCCTTTCCATTCTTCATCCTCTTCATAGCTGTCCTTACTTCCTCCTTGCTAATTCGTTGCAACTCTTCTGCATAGGATGTAGTCTACCTGTGTGCATCTTCCTCCACTCTTGTACGTAACCCTATGTTCCTCCCTCTTCTTAAAATATGTATTCACCACAGCCATGTCCATCCTTTTGGCAAAATCCACTATCCTCTGACCTTCTTCATTCCTCTCCTTGACACCTTACCTACCCATCACCTCCTTGTCTCCTCTGTTCCCTTCACCAACATGCCCATTGAAATCCGCTCCAATCACCACTTTCTGTCCCTTGGGTACACTGTTCATCACTTCACCCAACTCACTCCAAAAATCTTCTTTCTCACCCATTGCACACCCAAATTGCGGTGCATATGCACAAACAACATTCATCATCACACCTCCAATTTCCAGCTTCATAATCATTACTCTGCCTGACACTCTTTTCACCTCCAAAACACTCTTGACATACTGTTCCTTCAGAATAACTCCTACCCCATTTCTCCTCCCACCCACACCATGATAGAACAATTTGAATCCACCTCCAATCCAGCTGGCCTTACTACCCTTCCATTTAGTCTCTTGCACGCACAATATATCAACCTTCCTTCTCTCCATCATATCCCCTTACCAGTTATACTGCCCCAACATTCAAAGTTCCTACCCTCAGTTCCACTCTCTGTACTTTCCTCCTCTCCTCCTGCCTCCAGACACGTCTCCCCCCTCTTCTTCTTGCTTGTGGTCCAATTGTTGTAAGGAAACGTTTTGTGAACTTTTTGTTTGTTTTAAGCCCTACGATGACTACCAAGCGTCCTGCATCTTCTAAACCTTCTGCTAGTAGTGAGCCTAAGCACCAGAGTAAGACCTTGACCATTAAGAAGAAGGTAAAACTCCTGGATATGCTTCATTAAGGAAAGGACGTCGCTCGCCATTACAAGTTTACATGTGTTTAAAACATGTGGGAGGGGTATTTTAAGGCTTAAACTATAAAAAAAATGTTTATTTATATGGTCTTTCTATATCGAGGATTTTCACCTATCGCTGATGGGTCTGGAACGTAACTTCTGCGATAGGCAGGGGATCACTGTAACCAATAAACCAGCAGCTCTCCAGCTAATGTGCTTCCTTTGGAAGGGAATTGGAAGGACTGTTATGTTTAAATCTGCTCTGGTCCACAAAACACATGAATAATGTTCTCAGAGAAGGACACTCTACAGTGCAATTACAATTTCTTCTGGATAAATGAAAGCACGAACAAGCCAAATAGCTAAATACCAACTTTCATCATCATCATGGACTGACTTCTAATTAGGAAACTGGCTGGAATGAAAATCTGCAGCCACTGTGGCCCTCCAGAACTGTGACTGAAGACCCCTGTCTTTGGGTCTTGTTTTAATGTGGTATAGGAAGAAATGTCCTAGAAACCAGCAATGCAAATGTTATGTGTAACTCTGCTGTCTCAGTAAGAAAAGAGATGGTTTTTAAACAGAGCATCAAGAAATAAGACATGGTAAATAAAAACACTAGGATCATAACTGGAAAATTAAGCCACTCTTTAGGAAGAAGAAAAAGCACTAAGTAAAACTGAAGGGAAAAAGTAGTTAAAAAAAGGAAATTGGAAATCTAAGCAAATGTAATTTAGTCTTTGGAAAATATCTGTAAATTTGAATAGAAAATGGCCATCATGAGAACTCTTTTAATCCTTCTTCATAACTGGCTTTGTGGTCACGACCAGTGTGAGCAAGTCCATAAAAACCTGACTAGTGTCATAACAACACAAATGGCATCAAAACAAATGGTAGATACGAAGGTTGTAAAATAAAGTTCAAAACGTTAAACAGGAGCCCAAAAAATAACTGTTAAATAATAATTTTGGGAGCTTTTAAACACTTCCTTTTGGAAAAAGGAAATGTTTATTAATAAGATGAAGAAAAATTAAAGATCTTCAAACTTGTCTCACTGTCTGTTTTGTATTTCATGTATTCGACCTTAGGGACTGCATGCGGATGTCTGTTACTTTCAACCCTTAAATTCAACCCAGTTTTCCACTAATAGAGGACTTCAGAAATTGTCATTTCATGTCCTTATGGAATTGCAGTTAGACAGGGAATGACAATCTAGCACTTGGTCCACTAATAATAATTGGACAG
Source organism: Erpetoichthys calabaricus (assembly GCF_900747795.2). Classification (NCBI taxonomy): domain Eukaryota; kingdom Metazoa; phylum Chordata; class Cladistia; order Polypteriformes; family Polypteridae; genus Erpetoichthys; species Erpetoichthys calabaricus. The sequence continues at coordinate 43,536,542 of NC_041401.2, forward strand.
ATACATTGATTTTAAGCATTTATTTAAAAGTCATTTTATTTTCATAATAATCAACAGAAGTAAATATAAGCAATTCAAAGAAATATTCGACCTGGGACTACTAATGGAGTCTTCCTCAGTCTCAGATGACATTTCCTGGATGGCTTCCTTACTTTATTTACTTATTTAAGTGCTCTGTCCTTAAGAGCAGTGTCCAACAGCTCAGCAAATAGCAAGATGCATTTTAATGTCCATAGTTCCTTTCAAACTGTCCATTTTTACAAATGACCTGAACTCTTTACAGATGATTGAACAAAAGAAGCATACAACATGAATTTGAACCCTCACCAGTAGAGGAACCCTGGTTGAGACATAACATATACAAAGGGGAACCCAGAAATGACAACATACAAACCCCCGATATTAAAATAACAACAGAAAGATAGGATAGGTTTTCAAGCCCCTCCCATTAATCTCAATTCTCTCTTTAATCAAGTTAATCATTTTCACATCTTCGTTTAACTGACTTGCTCAGGGTCACAAAGCAACACAAACCGAAGCAAAAGCCCTGAACATGGATGACGTGCAAAAACACATGAAGTGATATGATAAAAGAATTTATTCTACTTAATACACTGTCACACAAGTAGTTGTTATGTTATAGCAGCGTTTCTCCACCTTTAAGTATTTGTGACCCAAGTTTTCATAACAGTTTTAATTGCGCTCCCCTAACATGTTTTTGAAACCCTAATAAAATGTATTCCTATATTTTTTGCTGCCGATACACCACTACAAGTTTAAAATTTTCCTACAAGAGTGAAATTATGCCACATATGGCAACATTCGCGCCCCCTTTTTTGTTGCTTCACAGTTTGAGAACCGCTGTGTTATAGAATGACCAGGAGGGGGTGGTCAGCTCCACAACCTTACTCATTAGAAATGTGACCTTTTCTGTTATAACTGACCATCAGCTTCTCAAATTAATTTTCTATAGTAATGCAGTTGACTGATGTTTTTTTCTTTTCCTCTCCTCCATTGTCATCTGTCTATATCTCAATTAAAATATTAATGGACTTCATATGATAACGCTTTGCTGATGTTAATCAAATTGAAACTGCTCCATTTTACTGTTTATAAAGTGACATGAATAATTATACGTGTGAATCTTTATTTAGCTTGTTTGATTTTACTTCCCTGCTTGATCAAGGGTGTCCCCAAGATATCTCATTATGCATATGCACATATCCATCCATCCATCCATTTTCCAACCGGCGGAATCCGAACACAGGGTTACGGGGGTCTGCTGGAGCCAATCCCAGCCAACACAGGGCACAAGGCAGGGAACCAATCCTGGGCAGGGTGCCAACCCACCGCAGGACACACACAAACACACCCACACACCAAGCACAGATTTAGAATCGCCAATCCACCTAACCTGCATATCTTTGGATTGTGGGAGGAAACCAGAGCGCCCGGAGGAAACCCACGCAGACACGGGGAGAACATGCAAACTCCACGTAGGGAGGACCCGGGAAGTGAACCCAGGTCCCCAGGTCTCCCAACTGCGAGGCAGCAGCGCTACCCACTGCGCCACCGTGCCACCCTATGCACATATCCCAAAATAGAAAAATATCCAAAATCTAAAATACTTCTGGTCCCAGGCATTTCAGATTAGGGATACTCGAGCCAGCATAAATAAAATATATTATTTTATTATTGTTAAATAACTTGAACCAAATAAAACAAGTAAGAGATATTAGAATTTTCTTTTCTTATCTTTCTTGTAGGAATACACTCATTGGCCATTTTTACTCAATAAACTTGAGTAGGACTGAAGTAGATTATGAGCCAGATGTGAGATAGGGAGTATACTGTGGGCAGATTCAGAGTAGTTGGTGGCTGATGGTGGGATTACGGTGGCCAGTGATATCAGTGGGATGGAGGTCACTGGACAATTTAGGCAGTTCTGGGAGGGAGAAAAGGAAGAGTGGCAGCTGGGGTACTAAACAGCACAGGCCTCTTCATGATTTTCGTTGTGTAATTCATTGACTGTTCTTATGTCATATTACAGTTCTAAAAACCACACTTAGTCAACTGAGCAAATAAGCATTTACAGTACTTTTAAATTCATCAATCTGATGCTTTGCTTTCTGTAATAAAATTCTGCTTTGACCAAGCTGTCTATATGTATTTTGTGAATTCCATAAACATCATGTTATTACTGCTCCAGGGAGTTGCTCTTCTTCTTGGTTCAGCCATCAGAGGGTTATGAGGGTGTCCTACTGAGTGAAGTAGTCGATCACAGGCAGCTTCAAACAAGCGATAGGAGTCATGGCCTGAAGCAAATGTCAGGAGCCAGAAAAGAAATAAAATGTAGATGGGCTTTGTTTATCCTCAAGGCAAAAATGCAATAAAAACAAACAGGTAGATAGCCTAGTATACAAGTAGGAAAAATTAGGAACAAAACTGAAGCAGAATCAAACACAGGAATAAAACAGGAATTAACAGGAATAAAAACATAAATTAATTGTACAAAAGGCTTAGGAGACAAACAACAGGTTAGGACATTTCTTCAATTATATGATACCCATTTAGTGAGGCAGAGCCAAAGGGAGGGAAAACATGGAGGGTGTAAATTGCATGACATGAAAACAGATGTGAGAGGCAGAGCCAAGAGACGATCCCATCATAATAGAAAAAGTGGAGGTTTGGGAAGTTTTCAACGACTGAGCCAACGATATCAACATAAAGTACCTAAGCACCCGCTGTTAGATTAGCACAACAATGTCTGCATGAATTGCTTTTCACTGAAGGATCAGCTGTAGATATTTTTTTATATTGGTAAATCTTATTTTTTATATACCGTATGTACTCGAGTATAAGTCGGGTCCTGAAACCTGAAAAATCAATCATAAAACAGACCCCGACATATGTGCCGTTCAAAAATGTGACACTTAATTTTTTTTTTAATTCTCTTGCCTTCTCCAATTGCGCACGAGTTTCTTAGACACATTGAATTTTGTTGCAGCGCAGTTACCAATTTCTTTTGCCATTTCAACGACTTTTAATTTAAAACCAGCTTCATATTTTCTTCTGATCGAGCGCTCCATCGTAGATAAGGGATGCACTTACGATAAAGGTGTATGAGGGTATGAGATACTGTACAAAAAACACAAAACAGTGTAAACGTCGCTTCGGAATAGTTCAGGTATTACCGTGTGGTCATGTAGGCACAATACATAAGAAAAAAAGGCAGTGTGCTCCGTGGTTACTCTCTCAGGTTGGTGTTAGCATATCATAATCTCTTGGACCAATAGCGTGAGTTTTCTGCATTTGACTTATATGACTGACATTTTAAAATTCTGGAAATTATATGGTAAAATACAAGCTAATTAGTAAATATTCATCTATCCATTAAAAAGCCTGCTTAATCCAAGTCCTTGGGGTACAGACCCTATACCCTATGCACTGGGTGCAAAGCAGGAGGCAGTAATGAAAGAGGTGCCATTCCACTGCAAGACACTACTATTCACACCTTCACACCAGACCAGTTCTTTGAGATGTGGATCAAAGACCAAAATACAGAGGAAAACCACTTTATGTCATAATTTAGAGCATACAAACTCCGCATAGGCAGTGAGTGGACGAGGATACAAATCTAGGACTTGGAAGTTGTGAGGCTGCAATGCTAAACACTGGGCCAGTCTTTATCTTATCTTATCTTATTATTGTTAGGCTGCTAATTAAGAAAAAAGAAACAAAGGGTCTGAGTCTACAAGAGCAAGTCAATTAAAATTAATTCAAAAGAAGCTAACTAGCAGCAAAAACAGGTCACTAATTAAGAAAAGGGTTAGCATGAAAACCTGCAGCCACTGCAGCCCTCCAGGACCGGAGTTTGAGACCACTTTGTGAATTTTCAGGAGTGTATGTCATAGATGGTGGTTGCAAACATTACAGTGTGTCATCAACAGAAGTTCTCAGATGATCCCACTGTAGACTGCATTGACAAAGCAGACAAGGAGAAAAGTACAGAAAAGAGAACCTTGTTGTATGGTGCATGAAGAACCACCTAGAGTGGATTCAAAGATTATTCAGACCCTTCTGGTTTTTCACTTTTTGCAATGTTGCAGCCTTGTGCCTAAAAATTTTTTTTCTCACAACAAGCAAAACTCTTTACAATAGAATGACAAAATGAAAACAAAATTTTAAATTTTTTTGCAAATGTATTATAACTATGAAATACTGATTTTCACAATTGTTCTATGACTGCTGTGATCCACAAGCTGTTTTCATCTACTAGATCACTTAACTGTGGTGGCCTTTAGCTTTTTATACTCTTCTCAGTAACCTTTCAAATGAGAGCCCATGATGACAAGAATTTGGTTGAAACTAGGATTGGCACTCCTAGTGCCAACTATAATGCCATGTTCAAAATCACAAAGGGCACTCATTTTGCCCATTCAAATGTTCAATTGAACACTGATGAATGCTAGAAACACTAATATGTCTGACTTATACTACACTCTGCTATCATGTGCTGTATGATTGATGGAATTAAGAATCTTTGAGAAGGAGTTGGTTTTGTCCGTTTATAGGAGATGGACGTCTGAAGCAGAGCTCCGCTAGCAGCGGCTTTATTTTCCCACGTATTTCATATTATTTAGAGGTATCCTGTATTTAACCCGACCAAGGAACTTCCACTACAATATACAAGCATGAGTAACAAGAAGAAAAGTCAGAAGGAACCGGAAAAGAAACTTAAAGCTGCATCAAAGTCCGGACAGACTTCCGGCCTGAGTGCAAGTGTAAGGTATGGCCTCACGGAGACTGACCTGGAACAGGCAGAAGAGTGCGCAGAATTCCTAGGACCCCGCTCCATTGTATCGTCTCCAGTCGAGAGTGAAAATGGGAGCGAAGGCGCAAGTGATACAGGTCGCGAGGGATCGCCGATTTCTGAGGATCATTCGAGACTAGAAAGGGCTCTGCAGGACGTGCTCTCATCTACTCATCGCGAGCCTGTAACAGGAGCTGCATTTTCACTTGCGGAGCACGAAAGCAGAAGCGAACTGTCCGAACTGAAAGAGATGATCGTTACACAGAAAGAGATGATCGCTACACTGGCCACTGCCATGGTTACGGCCATGAAGGAGCTTAAGAATGAGCTTAAGAAAGATAACACAAATGATCTTAAGAAGGTGGCCATTGAGCTCAAGAAGGATAACAAAGATAAGGAAACGCGTCTATTTAAACGTTTCGACGTGAACTTTAAAGGCATGTTGGAGAAATTAGTGGAACACATTGAAGAAACTAATTCCAAACTGAAAAGGCTTGATGATCATATTAATGACGTTTCAGATCAGCTGGAAGACGTTAAGCAGGGACTCACAGCTCGAGTGGAAACAGCGGAACAACTGGCATCTAACGCCGATGAAAAAGCCACAGCTGCGAACTCGGAATGCAAAAAACTTGGAGACAGACTTGCAGCCCTGGAGGATGGGTGCAGAAGAAATAATATAAGAATTGTGGGTATACCTGAGAAACGAGAAAGCTCAAGCCCAGTGAAATTTGCAGTAGAATTACTGTCTAAAATAATTGGAGATGACTTTAAACTCGACAATGAGATAGCCACGGCTTATCGCACAAAGATACCAAGCGCCTTTAAACCTAGGTCTTTTATTGTCCGCTTCGAACGACTAAGATGTAAGCTTGATGTGATGGCACTTCTCAGACACAAGCAAGAGATTATATTCGAAAATAATCTTATTCGTATTTTTCCCGACTTCTCACCATCAACAGCTGCAAAACGCAGATCCTACATCGACATTAAAAGGATTCTACGGGAAGCCGATATCAAATACAGCCTCTTGTATCCTGCCAAACTGAAAGTGGAAGTTCAAGATCGACATTATATTTTCTTCAGCAAAGAAGAAGCTGAAAAAGAATTAAAGAAGCTGTTTCCGACACTTTTTTGAAAGTTAATTAAAATTAAAGAGCCGTATTCTATCAAGGCACGGGAAGGACCTATGATCTGATCGCTGGATCCATGTTTAAAGAGACTGGTATTATAATTATACATCCCTTATTTTCTTTTTTTTTTTTTTTTTATCTGGACTTTATATGTTATATGTTTATGTTTTAATCAGAGTTATAGAGTTATAGACGTGAGTGTGAAAATGTGGAAGTGATTAAAGTAGGATTCGTTTTATTTTTTTTTTTTATTTATTTATTTTTTATTATTATTATTTTTTTTTTTATTTTACTATACCTTAAAGTAGACTGTTTAACTTCATACCCTTGGTTTATTGCTTGTTCTACTATTTATATAATTACCATTATACTATTACAGTAGGAATTACCAGGTTTATTCTAGACTAGTTTTTAAAATCATTCCCAGGGTTGTTTTTTTTTTTTTTTTTTTTTTTTTTAAATCTTAATATCTTAACTTAAAAGCGCTGAAGATTATTTCAAGCTTAAATATTGTTAATGAGAACATTTTCGGCAGATAGTATTAAGGATTTAACTGTAAAAGATATCTCTGTTTTAATTCTGTAACGCCGCTGCAGGGTGGGGTTTGTTTTGTTTCGGACGTGCTCTGTCTCTTCGTATGTCAGAGGACTGGAACATCGCGAAGTGGGATCTAGCCTCATGTGGGGAGGCAAAATGGGGGGGTGGGGGGATAAAGGGGGGAGAGAAGGAGAGCAGGTTATATCTAATCTATTCTTGTAATCCTTATAATTATAAATATCAATGCAACAACAGGCTAAAATGCAACAACTCATGGGGAATCTTGAAACTAAGATTAAAACTGCCATATTACCAATTAAAACTATAAATGACATTAAAAACTCAGAATCAATGTCTCCATGATGGGACAGTTAACTTTGTGAGCTGGAATGTTAAAGGCCTGAATCATGAATTAAAGAGAAAGAAAGTATGCTCTCACCTAACAGGCTTAAACGCTAAAATAGTATTTCTACAGGAGACCCATTTACTAACCAAGGATCAGTTCAGATTACAAAAAGGCTGGACTGGCCAAATGTTCCATTCTAGCTTTATAAAGAAAACTAGAGGGGTGGGAATTCTCATACATAGAACAGTTCCATTTGTAGCATCAGAGGTAGTGTCGGACCCTGAAGGGAGATATGTGATGGTCATGGGCAACTTATATAACAGTAAAATGATTTTGATAAATGTTTATGCACCCAATGTTGATGATAAGGAATTCATGCAAAATCTATTTGCATCCATTCCCAATGTGAACACTCATAAAATTATAATGGCTGGGGACTTTAATTGTGTTTTAAATCCACTCTTAGATAGGACTCCTGTGACAGGGGGGACGACATCTAATACTGCAAAGATAATTACACAGTTTTTAAATGATCACAACTTATCAGACCCCTGGAGGTTTCTTAACCCAAACTCAAGAACATATTCGTTCTACTCACCAGTGCATTATAGCTACTCAAGAATTGATTATTTTTTTATAGATAATAATTTCCTACCTACAATTAAATCATGCAAATATGACACAATTGTTATCTCTGACCATGCCCCTCTAGTCTTGGAGCTAAAATCAATAAGCCCCTCATACTCACCTCGCAGATGGCGTCTTAACCCTCTTTTATTGGCAGACGAGAACTGCACAGAATTTATATCCAAACAAATCAGCTTCTTCCTAGAGACAAACACGTCCACAAAGGTTTCTGCAGGAACACTCTGGGAAACTCTAAAGGCCTTCTTAAGAGGCCAGATTATTTCATATCTTTCCCATAGAAATAAATTAGAAACCAAGAAAGTGTCAGAGCTAAGAAATGAAATTACTAGAATAGATGAAGAACAAGCCAGGCGTCCAAGTGAAGCTCTTCACAGGAAAAGGCAGGCCCTGCATACAGAACTTAACATCTTAACAACTAAAGAAACTGAACAACTTATTTATAAGTCTAGACAGCATTACTATGAACACGGAGAAAAAGCTAATAAGCTTTTAGCTCAACAAATTCATAAACAAGAAGTTCACAATGCAATACCAGTAATCACCAACAAGAATGGAGAAGAAATCATCGACCATAATAAAATAATGCACACATTTAGAGATTACTATAAGTCTTTATATTCCACTGAGCCCAAAGAAGACAACACGCAATCTAATGCATTTCTGGATAATTCACAAATACCACAAATAGATGCTTTAAGTGCTGAGGAACTGGATAAACCTCTAACGCTAACAGAATTACTAGACGCTATAAAGTCACTACAAAGCGGGAAATCATCAGGCCCTGATGGTTACCCCGTAGAGTTTCATAAGAAATTCTCCACTCAGCTAGCTCCACTCTTATTGGTAACATTTACAGAAGCTAAAGACCACCAAATACTACCTCAAACATTTCGACAAGCATTAATCACCGTCTTTCCTAAACAAAACAAGGACTTGTTACAATGTGCATCATATAGACCAATTTCACTCCTGAATAATGATGTTAAGATACTCTCAAAAATCCTAGCTAGAAGGATGGAGAAAGTGCTGCCCTCGGTAATATCACAAGATCAAACTGGATTTATTAAAGGCCGACATCTATCTTCAAATCTCCGACGCTTGTTTAATGTTATATATTCACCAGCAAAATCAAACACCCCAGAGATATTACTATCATTAGACGCAGAAAAGGCATTTGACATGATCGAATGGAATTACCTTTTCACTGCATTGGAGAAATTTGGGTTTGGCCCAAATATTTGTGCTTGGATCAAACTACTGTATACCAGTCCAGAAGCTTCAGTTTGTATTAATAAAATTTGCTCAGACTACTTTAAACTAGAACGTGGTACCAGACAAGGATGTCCCTTGTCGCCACTGTTGTTTGCAATCGCTATTGAACCACTGGCGGTTCACTGCCGAAATTCTTATCAGATAAAGGGGATTGTCAGAGAAGGACTGGAACAGAAAATTTCTCTATATGCAGATGATATGGTCTTATATATATCGGACCCAGAAAACACTGTCCCTGCTGTTTTAACAGCACTAACAGAATTTCAAAAGATATCTGGTCTTAGAATTAATCTGAATAAAAGTATACTCTTTCCAGTGAACTCACAAGCATATAATATTAGATTAGACACCCTACCTTTTACCATAGCAGATCAGTTTAAATACCTAGGGGTAAATATCACAAGTAAACATAAAGCTCTTTATCAACAAAATTTTGGCGTCTGTATGGAAAAAATTAAGCAAGACTTGCATAGATGGTTAACCCTTCATCTCACTCTAGCCGGAAGAATTAACATTGTTAAGACGAATATCCTTCCTAAACTTCTCTTTTTATTTCAAAACATTTCAATATATATCAATAAATCGTTTTTTAAACAGTTAGATTCAATAATAACCTCATTCATTTGGAACTCAAAACACCCACGTATCCGAAGAGCGACCCTACAAAGACCTCAGGCAGAAGGTGGCATGGCTTTACCTAATTTTCAGTTTTATTACTGGGCAGCAAACATACAAGCCATAAAAACCTGGACACAAATAAATGCACATACACAGGCTTGGTCTGCAATAGAAGTAAAATCCTGTAGTACTTCTTTATACTCCCTGCTCTGCTCTCCAATAAATGAAAGTTATCGCAAATATACTAATAACCCAATTGTGCTTTACTCACTCAGAATATGGAACCAAATTAGGAAGCATTTTAAGATGTAAAATCTTTTATCAGTGGCACCTCTGCAAGGGAACCACCTCTTTCAACCTTCGCAAGTATATCCAGTTTTTAATACCCGGAAAAGTTTTGGGATTAAAATGCTCAGAGATCTTTATATAGACAACATATTTACATCTTTTGAACAATTACGTTCAAAATTTAACTTCCCAGCTACACATTTCTTTTACTATCTTCAAATTAGAAATTTTGTTAAACAGAAATTGCCCGATTTCCCCCACCTTGCACCCTCCACAATGCTGGAAAAAATACTGCTCAATTCCGAGGAATCAAACACTATTTCCGTAATATATAAAATCTTATTAGAGTCCCTACCTTTCAAAGACCCAAGAGGACATTGGGAAGAAGATCTCTTAATCAATATATCAGAAAAGGAGTGGAAGGTAGCAAAGCAGAGAATTCACTCGAGTTCTATATGCGCAAAGCATAGAATTATTCAACTAAAAATTATATATCGAGCTCATCTGTCTCGCTTAAAACTGTCCAAAATGTTTCCAGGCCAGGATCCAACCTGCGAGCGCTGCAACCAAGCTCCTGCCTCACTGGGTCACATGTTCTGGGCCTGCACCAAACTAACATCATTTTGGACAAAAATTTTTAAGTGCCTCTCAGACAGCCTTAGTATCACAATCCCTCCTAACCCACTAACAGCTGTGTTTGGTGTCCTTCCAGATGGACTGGAATTGGAGAAGGACAAGCAAACGGTGATTGCATTCACTACACTCTTGGCACGCAGACTTATTTTGTTAAATTGGAAGAATCCTAATTCTCCTCTTATAAGTCAGTGGGAAACCGATGTTTTATATTATTTGAAATTGGAAAAAATCAAATTTTCAGTTAGAGGATCTGTACAAAATTTTTTCAAAACATGGCAGGATTTAATCAATATTATTTTAGAATAAGAGAAACAACTATTATTGCATTTAACTCCCTTCTCCATCTCTTATTTATATAGATATTTACTTCTCCCCTTCTTTTGTCTAATGTTGCCTTATTAAAAAACTTAAAGAAATTTTCCTTTAGCTAAGCTCTCCTTCTCAGGGGTGGGGTTTGATTTGTTTTCAAATTTGTTGGGTTATAAATTGATCTGTTTGTATGGAATGATTACAATGAAAATTAATAAAATAAAAATATTAAAAAAATAATAAAAAAAAAAAAAGAATCTTTGAGAAGTTGTGGAGGTTCCTAATAAACTAGCTTATATGTTTAGAATTATATTGTGTGTTGGTTCTGGGTTTTACATGTATAATTATTCATATATTTTTTTACTGTTTTGAACTTTAATTTCAATAAGGTTCTATCTATCTATCTATCTATCTATCTATCTATCTATCTATCTATCTATCTATCTATCTATCTATCTATCTATCTATCTATCTATCTATCAGAACCAGTTCCTATCTACATCAACAGATATCATGTGGAAAGGATGCAGACCTGCAAATTCTTGGGAACCCACATTTCCTGGTCTGAGAACACCACAGCATTGGTCAAAAAAGCACAACAGAGACGGCTCTTTCTGAGTGTGTTCAGAAAAAAAACAACTTTAGGCAAAAACTATTGGTGGCTTTTGATTGTTCAACCATGGAGGGCATCCTGGCATACTGTATCACAGTATGGTATGCCAGATGCATGGAAATAGACAAGAAGACTCTCCAGAGAGTCATAAAAACCGCACAAAAATCACAGGCTGCTGTCTGCCTTTAATGGAAGACATTGACCGCTCCTGCTATCTCATCACAGCTACATACATCATTAAGGAGTGAAACTTGACCTTCCAGGTCTGAACCCATGTTGAGCATTTTCTAACACTCCTGTTCAAGACATGTGCTGCTCAATCTTATCCTTAATAATTGATTCCATCAATTTACTTGTGATGCACATTCTGGCCTATAGCTACTTGGATCTGCCTGTTGGGGATTTTTCTAACTCAATCGTGTTCTAATAATGACAACAATGAACAAAGATGACAACAGGGCAAAAGACAGCAGTCACTTCAGTGTCAGGCGAATAGTGTGGTCACGAAGAAATAGTAGTTTAAATAAGCAGAACTCCTGGAAAAGAGGAATGAAAATCATAATGATGATGATGAAAATCTTAAAAACCAAGATAAAAGCACTATACTATCTCCATGTAACACATACATACTGTACATGCTTGCAACATTCCAAAAAATGTAGCAAACTCGGTTTTGAAATTTCTGGGGTCAAGCCTTTCATCATTCGTGATGTTTGCACCGGAGTCGACTGCACTTTTTGTTAATGTCTTTTATTGGCTGAGAATTAAACAGGAAAAGTAGAATTAATAGAAAAATAATAAAAGAGAGCTAAAAATCTAAACCTAGGGACAAAAATATACGTTTCTAAAATTTCTAATGAATGTAAATCTCTCACTACTGCTGTTTTCTAAATGGAAAAGAAAAATAAATAAAAGGCCTGCTAATTAAATTATTGATCAGTTATTGGTAATGTGACACACTGATTGTGAAACCAGTTGGAACACAAATCTGCAGACACAGGGGTTCCTCAAAAACTGAACTGCTGGTTTAGAGTCACCAGTTAACCAAATCTGCACAGGGAAAAAATGTAATAAAACACAGGAAGAACATGCAGACTCCACACAGACATTGGCCAGATATGGGATTTGAACTGAGAAGTGGTGAGGCAGCAACACTATTCTTAATAGACATTGCAAACAAAAGTCATTTACAATACATTTGAATTCCTGCTAAAATCATCTACCTAAACTGTGTACCTAAACTGTAGGATGATTTATAAATATGCACACCAGTCATTGTGCAGCCAGAAGCACAGATGGCTCTGTTTTTAATTCTTATCTTGTTCACCTAGTGTTCCCATTTAGTAATCTAAACCTGAAGTTATTAAAGCATGGGTGGCTTTTTCTTTGTTACAAAAAGATAAAAATCACTTATCTTTGACCAGACTTCTTAACCTGCAGGTTGCAAAGAGGGACACTTTCTAATATGCACTTTAGAGGTCAAATTTGGATGAAGGATAGGAGCTAGATATAAAATTTACTATGAGAGTAGGCACTAAAATTAAAATTACCCACATTTACGCTTAGGTCCAATTAAAAATTACTTAGTCACTGAAAATCAACTACAAACATCTCATAAAATTAAGCAGGTTAATGTGCCTACTTCATTTATTCTAATTTAAAGACATGTATAGTTGTGTATTGTCTGCACAAGAATGGAGCTCACAGTCCCCTGGAAGACAGGATTTAAGGAGGCCACAGAGAGAAAGCGAACCAGGTATGCAGACTTGGTGGACGAGTGGTGCAAAACAAGGATAGAGGGCACATTGTTTGCCCACAATTTAGGCAGTTTGCTGGCCAAACCCTCTGCAAGGCATTCTATCTCCTGGGCATCAAGGAGGCTCAAAGAAGGCAAGAAGAACACAGAGGCAGCAGAAAGGGCCCAATGATGGCTTTGGTTGAGGAGAATTGTGCTGTGGGCTAATGGTGCTTAGACACTTGCGGGGGTTTGACCAACCTCTACTGAATTACTTGGAAGAGGGTGTATGATGTTGAAAGACTTTAAACACCAATGACCCCAGGCTACATCACTGATGGTGTCCCTGAATGCATCAGAAGATACACTGTATGATGGAAGCTTAAAAATTTAATGACTGTTATATGTATGTATAATACATCCATCCAAAACAGAATAATAGAAAACCAGAACCAGAAGCACTGAGATCAAGGCAGGAAACCATAGGATGGTATGCCTATCCATCATAAGGCACCCTCACACAAACACTGGGCTTCATAAAGGTTTGCCTGTTGATCCGATAGTATGTGTGTGTGGGCGAAACTTGCATGAACTTGGCTAATGCTACACAGATGGCACCCCAGCTGGTAATCGAACAGGGATCTAGGTGCTGTGAGGCAATATCAACAGTGTCATTCAACAGACATCATACACAGTGGCCACTTTACTAGGCATGCCTTTCTAGCACCGGGTAGGACTATCTTTGCCTTAGGAACATCCAGAATTCTTAGTGGCATGAATTCATTAAGGTCCTGGAAGCATCATTTATGGAGTGTGAAACAAACTCACTTCATGCCATCCCAAAGTTCCTTTAGGTTTTCTAGCTACACTTTCATGCTGCAAACATCACTTTTCACCTTTTCCAATCATGCTGTATTGAACTGAGAGCTAGAGACTGTGTAGCCTCCAACTGAAGTAAGTGTTTGTGGAACTAGCTTGAGATGATGCATTATCTATTTCAAGTGAAGTGGAATGCAGCAATGGAGCAGGGGCAGATCTATCACTGGGGCATTCTGGGTGCTCACCCAGGAGCTTGTGATGGCAAAGGGTCTTTTCTTTGAAACAATGAAAGAGTATGATACTGTAGAGTAATGAAACAAAAGAGCATCCACAAGTCAAAATTAACAAGTGAGACCCACCCCACCCCACTCAATGAAATGGTAGAGTTTCCGCGAATCAAAATGATCATGACGGTTGAAGCAATGAAGCGATCATGCCTTGTGCTTTAATCAAAAGTGAGAAAACTACACTGCATTACATGACTCAGTGTCCGTTGTTAAAACAAATGATAAACTCACTGTTACTAAGTTAAGTCACCCATGTGACTGTGAGGGTCTTAATCCAGCCTTGCCATGGAGGATACATAATGTCAGCAAGAAAACTTAACTGCACTATGGATTCACATTTTTGCTTTATTGTTATTAATAGTCCTAATGCTTGCCAAGAATGTATTCTCCACCACATTTTACTACCACTAGTCTGTGTTATTGACATGAGGCAGAATTAATCCATGCTGTTTATAATAAATTCTGAGCCTGCCACTTGTAATTTGCAACAGATTTACAGCTTCTCAGACCAGGTGACATTTTTCCAATCATTCAGTTTTGATAGTCGTATACCCACTATCGTCTCATCTTTCTGTTCTTAGCTGACAGGAGCAGAACCCAGTGTTCTTCTCTTGCTGTAGCCCATACTCTTCAAGGTCCTATCTATACTTAGATATTCATTCAGGGTGGCATTCCCCTTCTAGGTTGAGATGACATTAGTGGAACTTGAACCGTTGGATTAGTAATGAGCACTTTCAACCATTGGAGGTAAAGGGGGAACTCCTTCTACCCCAATGGCCAAATTTGGCTTCTATCTGAGAGGAGGCTATTTACACAATAGCAGGGTGTTTCAGCTTGTTCATGTTACCACTTGCGATTCCCCTTATGGAATTTACAATTTGTCTACTAAGGAACCAGCTCACAAGTAATATCCACACCCAAGCTGCTCATTCTCTCCGAGACTGCATATTTGTGACCAGACATCCTGTGCGAGAATGTGAAATAGACAGAAGTTGGGCCCAAGCAGTTCTTCACTGGTGTAAACAACAACAACAACATTTATTTCTATAGCACATTTTCATACAGACAATGTAGCTCAAAGTGAAACGCAGATACCGATGCCTTTCTGTACTCTGCAGCTGTAAAGGGCTTGTATTTCAATAGTGATAGCATTTCTGTTACCTTGAATGAGTCTGGCCATTCTCCTGTGACCTCTCTCATTACCAGTTTTCACTCATAGAACTGCTGCTCACTAGATGTTTTTAATTGTTTATTGCATCTTGCCCTGTAGCCTTTACAGACTGTAGTGCATGAATATCTTAAGCTTGCAGTGTTTCTGAGAAGCTAAAACAATAATTTCTAGCACCGACAATCATATTAGTGTCAAACTTGCTTGTATTGCTCATCTTGTTTGGTTGACAATGAGAAATGTAATGAATAACAATTAAACCTCTTGGCCATGACTATATACTTGAGGTGCAGCCACCTGATTGGTTGTTAGGAGGAGCTACCAAGTGGACCTAATGAAGTGGCCACCGAATGTACATAAGACATAAAATATTCTCAAGAATAGACCCTTGAGGGACATCACATGTAATAAGACTTAGTGAAGACATATAATCAACAGCAGGAATGAGAAGGGAATATAAAACACATTCTGGAATAATCTGTTTAAGTATGTCCTGATGATATTGGATAAATCATCAAAATTTTCATGAGCGATTTAGTATTCACATAATGTTCAATCTGAAATGACTAGGGTTAAATGTTGGCCATGGTCAATTTACCTCTCAGAGAATGACCTTTCATACTGGGCTATCAATTGTCTGTTCATTAAGAGTGTTCAGACATTTCAACAGAACAGCCTGCCCGTCACTCTGCAAAGATCACTTAACGCACTTTTATTTCAGTTCTTGTCTCAGTATTTGAGAATGGTTATTCTCCATGGAAATGTAAAAAAAAAAATAAAAGCTGTATGCAGTAGTGTTATTTAAATCAGACCATCCCTTTTCAGGGTGGGTTTTTCTATGTAGACCCAGAAGCAGATAACATTTCAGAGTCTAATTTTGTGTGTAACATTGATATTTGTGTTAAAGAATCATTGACATTGCTTTCACTGTAAGGTGGCTGATCAAGATTGACTGAATAGCCTAAGATGCCCTTGGAGCAAAAATCACACAATTGAGGTCCCCCATCTTTGTCTCCATAACTGGGGCGGAATCAATGGATAAGCAGACCAAATAGTTAATTGGGAGGAAATGTTGTAAAGTGGGGGCTGCACATCCATTTGTCCATTTTCTAATTTGTATCTCCAGTTCAAAGTCATGGGGAGGAGTGTTGACATGAGATAAAGGTCCATTGCGGTGTGAGTTTTTAAAATTAAAAACAGTGTGACCAGGCGCCAGTTGATAGATAGATAGATAGATAGATAGATAGATAGATAGATAGATAGATAGATAGATAGATAGATAGATAGATAGATAGATAGATACTTTATTAATCCCAAGGGGAAATTCACATACTCCAGCAGCAGCACATTGATAAAGAAACAATATTAAATTAAAGAGTGATAAAAATGCAGGTAGAACAGACAATAACTTTGTATAATGTTAACGTTTACCCACCCGGGTGAAATTGAAGAGTCGCATAGTGTCGGGGAGGAACGATCTCCTCAGTCTGTCAGTGGAGCAGGACAGTGACAGCAGTCTATCGCTGAAGCTGCTCCTGTGTCTGGAGATGATACTGTTCAGTGGATGCAGTGGATTCTCCATTATTGATAGGAGCCTGCTCAGCGCCCATCGCTCTGCCACGGATGTCAAACTGTCCAGCTCCATGCCTACAATAGAGCCTGCCTTCCTCACCAGTATGTCCAGGCGTGAGGCGTCCTTCTTCTTTATGCTCTTTATGCCTCTGATGATCACGGGGTCCAGGAGGGGCCTGGGTCTCCTAAAATCCACCACCAGCTCCTTGGTTTTGCTGATGTTCAGGTGTAGGTGGTTTGAGTCACACCATTTAATAAAGTCCTTGATTAGGTCCCTATACTTCTCCTCCTGCCCACTCCTGATGCAGCCCACGATAGCAGTGTCGTCAACGAAATTTTGCACGTGGCAGGACTCCGAGTTGTATTAGAAGTCCAATGTATATAGGCTGAACAGGACCGGAGAAAGTACAGTCCCTTGCGGTGCTCCTGTGTTGCTGACCACAATGTCAAACCTGCAGTTCCCGAGACCTGCAGTTCCCGAGACGCACATACTGAGGTCTGTCTTTAAGACTGTCCATGATCCATGCCACCAAGTATGAATCTACTCCCATCTCTGTCAGCTTGTCCCTAAGGAGCAGAGGTTGGTTTGTGTTGATGGTGCTAGAGAAGTCCAGAAACATAATTCTTACTGCACCACTGCCTCTGTCCAAGTGGGAGAGGGATCAGTATAGCATGTAGATGATGGCATCCTCCGCTCCCACCTTCTCCTGGTATGCGAACTGCAAAGGGTCGAGGGCGTGGCGGACTTGTGGCCTCAGGTGGTGAAGCAGCAGCCGCTACATGGTCTTCATTACATGTGACATTAGAGCGACAGGCCGGAAGTCATTCAGCTCACTATGACGTGATACCATTGGGACTGGGGTAATGCAAGATGTTTTCCAAAGCCTCGTTGAGTTGAGTGTAGGTGCATGCGGTAGTATGGACAAGTGGCCCTAGGGTGTTGATGCGGAAATTGGCAGAACTCATTTTCATATGCAGACACACACACAGTTCAGCTAATTTCCTTATTAGTGCTGTGGGGTTTGTAATGAAGGCACCTGTGCCCTCTGAAATATAAAAGGAAAGATCAAGAGAGAAAGAGATGAAAAAAGGATAAGAGGTTAAAGGAAAGACAGAAAAGCAGAAGGAGGATTGTGGTTGAGCTGGTGCTGTGGTGTGGAGGCAAGTGGTCGGGAAGTGGCCCAGGGTGGAGTGACAGGACAGGGCTCATGGGGCAGGGTCACTCCAGCTCAACGCTCAAGGAGTAGAAGCAACCGACGGCTCTGTGCAACTCCTGCTGAATGTCAATTGATGGTGGAAAGAACTTGAGCTACACTGAAGGATGATTGCAGTTGCTGGTGGACGTCACCAACTGCAGAAGAGACCTTAAGGGCGAGCAGAGAAGACATCAGTTTGATTGGATGCACCACAACTCATAATGGTTTTTAATGGACAGGTCCTGACTGTGTTTTAACCTGCGGATATTTTAATCACTTATGGGATTATTTATTTATTAACTTTTTAACCTCCACCATGAACACTGTTATTATTATGGATTTTTTATTTAGGGAGGTAACTTTATTTTGAATACTGTTGTTGTGACTACTGACTTTTGCTGTAGCAGCTCTTGATTTAATTGAATCAACACGCAGAGAGTCTCAGACTGGTGCATTTATCGTTATTCATGTCTCAAACTTGAATTCTTTATTAATGTTGTTATACCGAGCACTGTGAACACTATAAACAAAGAATATAAGCATACATTTTTTTTAACATTTTACAAAGAAACAGAATAAATTAATAAATAAAACAACATATAATCAATTTCGTACCTTACTCCGCTTACCAACGGTGCAACAATTTTAAAGATTACCATTTCGAGATAGCGTTTGTCCTCACAATTTCTTCATACTTCCAGTATTCTACGTCATTACATCCCCTACGTGCTGAATGGTCATTTACTTTTGCACCTATCCTTGTTGTGTGTTTGGCTTCACAGCATAATTAATCCTCAGTTTATGTCTATCAAAGTCCTGGGTTCAACAGGAGTATGCCAAAATTGGGCAAACCCGGCATCACAAAGAGGAGTCTAAAGTTAGCATTAGAGGTAAAGCAAGAACAAACCCCAGACTGAGAATTAATCAATGACATGGCCCGCTCACAAACACCCCGCCAACGCTCACACATACTGGGACAACTGTGGCTCATTCATTACTAATCTATCTTTATTTCAGTTGGCATGTGCATGGGAGAATGTAATTCAAAACCACCTGAGATGAACAATATAAGTAAAGACCACTTTTATATGTATTTGAAGTGGGCCAGGTTGGCATATGGTTTTGAAAATAATTTTTTTTAGCCACAAACTTTCATCTCTCCATCCATCCATATCTGGACCTGCCTTTTCCATTGCAAGAACTTTGTGCAGGTTGAGGCTATCGAAGCAGAAATGAACATAAAGCAGTAGATATTCCAGGATGGGATACCAGTTGTTTACAGTGCACACTTATTCACACAGTCACACATTGTAAGCCAAACTGCAATTGGTAATCCAGAAACTTTAATGAAAGGTAGGAACCAATCATGGATCGATGGCACCACATTATTTCTGGGCACACTGCCACACACACTCACACTAACTCATTATGTGCCAATTAACGACACCAACATTTTATTTTGGTAAGTAAGAGGAGACTGGAATCACTGGAGAAAACCCTAAAGGTGAAAGTGCAAAGTGCACATACATTGGCTTCAAGTTCAAGTTCAAGCACTTTATTGTCATTGTGTAACACAATGAAATTACTTTTTGTGACAGCCCCAAGGTGCATTTAAAGAAAAGTCAAATAATTCCAAATATGTCGTATACAGTGTTAAGTGATCAAGTAACCAGAGCAAATTATTATTGCTCAAAGTACATCCATCCATCATCCACCCAATTTCCAACCTGCTGAATCCGAACACAGGGTCACGAGTACAGCAGCATAAATTGTTATTGCACCTGTTAATTAATAGTACATTACATATTATATATTGTATTACATTAGTATATTGCACATTACCAATATACCTTATTGCACATGTTCAATTAAAAATTATCTCAGACTGAGGAGATTCAGAGTTCAGAAAGTTTATGGCAGATGGGAAAAAGCTTTTTTTTTTAGTCTGTTTGTGCGTACACGGATTGACCTAAAACGTCTTGCTGACAGGAGGAACTCAAACAAAGCATTTCCAGGATGAGTTTTGTCCTTGAGAATGTTTTTGGCCCTTCTCACGCAGCGAGTCTTATACAAGAGTTCAAGTGATGGCAGTTCAGTCCCAAAAATGGCCTCTGCTGTTTTTATGACCTGCTGCAGGGCTTCTTTAGCAGCCTTGGTGCAGCTGTTGTACCTGCAGGCCATCATGCAGTTAGTTAAGTGCTCTCTATAGTGCATCTATAGAAATTAAACAGCAGCTTCTGGGGGAGGTCAGCTCTCCTTAGCATCCTGAGAAAATAGAGGCGTTGTTGTGCTTTGCCTATTATAGCCAAGTTGTTGTCAGCCCAGGACAGCTCCTCTGAGATGGTGACTCCTAGAAACTTAAAGCTGGAAACTCTCTCCACAGCATCTGCATTGATTGTTTTTGGACTGTGATTGGTCTTTTTAGTGGTCCTAAAGTCCAGAATAACTTCTTTGGTATTTTTGGTATTTAAGACCAGGTTGTTGGTATTGCAACATGCTGTCAGATTCTGAACTTCTTCCCTATATGCAGCTTCATTGTTGTCTGTTACAAGCCCAATGACAGTCGTATCATCCGCAAATTTAACAATAATGTTTGATTGGTGGATGGGTTGACGGTCATGGGTGAAGAGTGTATAGAGAAGGGGACTTAGTACACATCCTTGCGGCACACCAGTGCTCAGGGTAAGGGTGGAGGATGTGTGTTTGCCCATCCTGACAGACTGGGGGCAGTTGGTGAGAAAATCCAGTAACCAGTTGCATATGGATGGAACAAGTCCGAGTTTTTTGATCAGCTGTTTATGTATGATGGTATTAAATATAGAGCTGTAGTCAATGAAGAGCATCCTAACATAGGTGTTGAGCTTTTCCAGGTGCGAGAGGGCAGCATGTAGAGCCACACAGATGGCGTCCTCAGTTGATATGTTTGACCAATAGGCAAACTGGTGTTGGTCTAGATCAGCTGAGATGGAGGCTTTGATGTGAGTGATTACCAGTCGTTCAAAGCACTTTGAGATGACAGGGGTGAGAGCGACTGGTCGATAGTCATTAAGACAGGTTATCCTCGGTTTTTTGGGAACAGGTACAATGGTTGTGGATTTCAGGCACAAGGGGACTACATCTGAGCAGAGAGAGACGTTGAATATATGTGTAAATACCTCCGCTAATTGGTCAGCGCAGGCCTGGATTACACATCCTTGGACATTATCAGGACCTGCTGCCTTCCTTGTATTGATGTTTTCGAGTGCCCGCTGCACATCACGTATGTGTACGACCAAAGGCTGTGAGTCTCCGGTCAGCTCGAAGCTGACTGGAGGCTGGTTATTGTCCTTGTCAAACCGTGCAAGTAAACTGTTAAGTTCCTCTGCTAGGTTGGCATTGTTATTGGCCAGTGTGTATTGTACATCATTTTTCTTTTTGTAATCCGTGATTAATCAGATGCCTTGCCGCATCCTCCTCAACCCGTTGTTTCTACATTAGTTTAGCAGACTTGATGCCCTTCTTGAGGTTAGCTCTGGCAGCTCTATAGGCTGAGGTGTCTCCTAATTTAACGGCTTTGTCCCTTTCCTGAGCAGCTGTTTGACTTCACTATTCATTCATGGTTTCTCATTTGGGTAGACCTTAATCCTTTTGTTGACAGTGACATTGTCCACACAGTAATTAATATATGACAGCACAGATGAAGTATATGTCTCTAAGTCTGTCTGATGAAAAAATATATTCCAGTCTGTTTGTTTAAAACAGTCCTGGAGTTGGCAAATGGCAGCTTCAGGCCAAACTTCAACAGTCTTGCTAATTGGATTAGTACTGTTGATAAGGGCTTTGTGCGCTGGAACAAGAGATGATGATGATCACACTTGCCAAGGTGGGGCATGGAATGACCTTATAGGCGTCTTTTATGTTTGTATAGACGTGGTCTAAGGTGTTTTCCCCTCTGGTTTTACAATGTACATACTGATAAAATCTGGGGAATACATCCTTAAGATTCGCTTGATTAAAATCCCCAGCAATGATAAAAACTGCATCAGGGTGCAAGTTCTGTTGTTTACTGATAACATCAAACAATTTTTCAAGCGCTGACTTAACATTAGCCTGAGGAGGTATGTATACTGCTGTAACAATAACGACGGTATGTTTCCTCAGTTGGTAAAACGGTCGGCATCTTAGCATCAGATATTCCATGTCTGGACAACAAAACTTGTTGATTGTAGTTATATTAGTGCACCAAGCATTATTAGTATAGACACACAGTCCTCCACCTGTTTTTTTACCGGAATCGGGGGTTCGATCGGCTCGATGGAGCATGCAACCTGCAAGTTCAACTGCTGTGTCCGGTATGGTGGGATCCAGCCACATCTCAGAAAAAATCAAAAGGCAACAGCCTTGTGGAAATATCCAGTCGGAGGTCATCCTTTATTTGCAAGTGATCTAGTATTCGCAAGAAGAATGCTAGGAAGAGGAGTTTTACACGGAGTAGCCTTTAGCCTAGTTAATAATCCTGCTCGCTTGCCTCTTTTTTGCTTCCTTTCCCTGCGCCATCTGCGTTGCTGTCTTCCAAGTGTAGGAGTCAACGTAAGTCCCGGTGATCTGAGAATCTCCTGTGGTATTGCTTCTGTGTTATAATAATTATCTTTGCTATTAGAGCCGATCTGTAGAAGCTTTTGACGACTGTAGTGGATGCTCGCTTCCGTGTGGAAAAACGATAAAAGTCAATATTAAGAACAATAATAGCAGAAAACAGAGCCTATTCGGGGAGCACAAAGCCACAGCGTCTGTGCGCGCCGCCATTTTCCCATGTGAAATGGCTTGCCCAGAAATTGATCTTAGGTGAGTGAGGACACTAAATATCATTAGAACATTAGAACAATGGAGACGAGAACAGGCCATGTAGCCCAACAAAGACCAACAAAGATCACCAGTCCTATCCACTTAATGTTTCTAGAATAACATTGTCTAGTCCTACTGTCTGTCTACCATGCTACTGATAAATTATTTCATGTGTCTGAGGTTCTCTGTGTAAAGAAAAACTTCTTAATGTTTCTGTGAAATTTACCCTTAATAAGTTTCTGACTGCATCCCCATGTTCTTGATGAACTCATGTTAAAACAATAGTCTTGATCCACTGCACTAATTCCCTTCATAATTTTAAACACTTCAATCAAGTCTTCTATTAATCTTATCTTACTTAAACTGAAAAGGCTCAGCTCTTTTAATCTTTCTTCATAATTCATCCCCTGTAGCCCTCTGGACTTTTTCTTGTGTTGCTATCTTCTTCTTGTAGCCTGGAGACCAAAACTGCACATAGTACTCCAGATGAGGCCTCACCAGTGTGTTATAAAGTTTGAGCATAACCTCCTTGGACTTGTACTCCACACATCGTGCTTACATTCTGTTAGCCTTCTTAATGGCTTCTGAACGTTGTAAAAATTGTACAGTGAAGGATACAAAGGAAAAACAGCCACTATTTGTGCAAATAAACCAAAAAATGGCCCTTTGGACCTTACTAAACACAATACTCTGGCACAAAAAATGGCCCTGGTTTCCAACACACCTTTCTACCTCCAAATTATCATCTTCCCTTTCAGGGAAAACCTATGCCTTTATCGTCCTCCTGGCTCCAAGATCCATTTGCTGTGGGAGCAGAAATCCTTTTAATCAGAGATCTGAGAACCCTTCCGGGGTCATGTCCAGTCAACCAGCAAGTGGTTCAAGGTCATCTCTGATCCCTTGAGAGACATGCAGTTGTCTCTTTAAAGGACCAAAGGCTCATACTTGTGGACAAAGCCCAGCTGCTACCTTCTCCTTCTACTGAATAACTGCAGACCTTCTGTCCTCCTATGGCAGCCTTTGTCTGTCCAGGCAGTGGTCCGGCCCCATTCCAAACTGTTCCCTGATTTTAAATTTGGGCAGTGGTCCAGGCACAAAACTTAGATGGGTCCTGAGCCTCTCATTCAGTAGTGGTCCACACATTCTCCTGGACCAGCCAGAAAATCCCATGCAGCGTGGTAGCCCTTCACACTAGTCATCCGTTTTATGAACCGGCTTAATCCTAATTTAGGGTCCCTTGGATTGGAGCCTAGCCTGAATTTAGAAACACAGAAGTATTGTAAGTTTGATTCTGTTTCCTACACCCTTCAGTCAGTCATCAAGCTCTGGAATTGAATTTAGATCCCTGGAGTGAATAGGGAATATGCCAAAGACTTGCCATACTTTGTAATTTTTCAAAAGAATTAAGTTTTATGAATGTATGATTTTTTCAGGCCCATTCTTCAGACAATGGTCAGTCTAGTAATCAAATAAAGGTACTGTACCATTATGCCAAACAGCCATGCAGATAATTACTGTAAATGGATTCTTTTATTTCCCTAAACAGTTTACAGTCAAACAGTTACCTGGATCTAGAATTAAACTTCTTGGAGCTAACATTTGTGGTTAAAATAAACCACCTACACCATTAAACTTGCTAATTTATACTTAAACTATACCTGTCTATGTAAAATTAACAAATACACACATTTATAAAATTAACTAATTTCAATCTGATGCTAAGACTTAAACACTAGCAACATGTTAAAGAAATTATGGAGAAAGAAAGAAAGAAAGAAAGAAAGAAAGAAAGAAAGAAAGAAAGAAAGAAAGAAAGAAAGGTGAGAAGAAAGAATACTGCACTACCTTAAAAAAGAGACACAAAAACACAGAAACAGCTTACAGCGCTTTGCTAAAAATAACAGCAGTCATGTTTGCTCTGGCAGGCCAAAGAAATATACCTTGTTTATATGTCTGCCTATCTCTTATTTTGAAACTATGAAAGTCAGCACACAATGGCAATACAAAGTGCCAGGCACATTCTGGTGGAAAGGCAGAGCTGGCAGCTTTGTCTTCATTTGTTTAGTAATCATAAAGAGAAAAAAAGAAAGTCAACGTTCATAGTGACTGTGTTAGAGCCAAGCACTGGAAAAAAAAATACTGGGAACAGAGGCTGCAGGGTCTGGTAGTTTCATCTGACCCCCCATCCCACCTGGCACACACTTCCTTATCATCACAGGCTATCAGAAGGTACACCATGTATCCTGTCCATCACCACATCTCAAAGGTGCTCCATTGCATTGAGATCTGGTGACTGTGGAGGCCCCTTGACTACAGTGAATTCAATATCATGTTCAAGAAACCAGTTTGAGATGATCTGAGCTTTATACTATAGCATGTTACCCTGCTGGAAGTAGCCATCACAAGATGGGTGCACTATAGTCATAAAGGGATGGACATGGTCAGCAACAACACTCAGGTAGGCTGTGGCTTTTAAACAACAGTCAGTTGGTGCTAAAGGGCCTAAAGTGTGCCAAGGAAATATCCCCCACATCATTACACCACTACCACCAGCCTGAACCATTGAGATCCACGCTATTATGTTGTGGATGTCAAATTCTGACCCTACCATCCGAATGTCACAGCAGAAATCAAGACTCATCAGACCAGGCAATGGTTTTCAGTCTTCTACAGTCCAATTTTGGTGAGTCTGTGTGAATTGTAGCCTCAGTTGCCTGTTCCTAGCTGACAAAGTGGCACCCAGTGTGGTCTCCTGCTGCTGCAGCCCATCTGCTTTAAAGTTCATTGTGCTGTGCATTCAGAGATGCTCTTCTACATAACTTGGTTGCAATGAGTGGTTATTTAAGTTATTGTTGCCTTTCTATCATCTCAAACCAGTCTGGCCATTCTCCTTTGATGTCTGGCTTCGACAAGGCATTTTCGCCCAGAGATCTGTCGCTTACTGAATATTTTCCCTTTATAGGCTGTGGGCTATGGCCGGCCGTTCATCCCGGTCAATACCCCGACGCCGCTAGATGGAGCCCTTCCGACAGCATGGAGGTGCCCCGAATTCCAGCAGGGCATCATGGATATTGGAGTTTTCCTTCACAGCCCTGCTGGATACCATGGGGGCCGCAAGGAGATGCTGCAGAGTGGCTCAGAGACTTATATTTGCCCTATAACCTGGAAGTACGTCCTGGTCACAGAGACAGAGGAAATGACATGCTTCCGGGATGAAGAAAAGGAGAAGTTTTTACCTGACCTGGAAGTGATAGAAAGTCACATGGACTGAGGGACAGAAACATTTCCGGGTCATGGACTATAAAAGGATTATGGGAAACCCCAGCAGACTGAGCTGAGTTGGGAGGCAGGGTGGCTAAGCGTCTGGGAGTGGAGGATTGTTTATTGGGTTATTGTTTATTGGAAATTTGTGGAGTGGTGGTGCTTTGTGCACATTATTGTTCAAATAAAGTCATTTTGGACTTTTATCTGGTGTCTGGCGTATTGTCCGAGGATTCAAGGGAGCAAGAGCGGTCCCTATCTGTCACAAGGCCCAGTCTTTGTAAACCCTGGAGATGGTTGTGTGTGAAACTCCCAGGAGATCGGAAGTTTCTGAAATACTCAGACCAACCCGTCTGGCACCAACAACCAGGCCACATTCAAAGTCACTTAAATCACCTTTCTTCACCATTCTGATGCTCAGTTTGAACTTCAGCAGGTCGTCTACCTGCCTAAATGCATTGAGATGTTGCTGATTAGATATTTGCATTAACAAGCAGTTGAACAGGTGTACCTAATAAAGCAGCCAGTGTGTATCCATGCATGTATATATACACTGTGAGATTTTTTGGACCAAGACAAACCCCCAACTACGCTATGTGCCAACATTCACTTAATGAAAGCAGGGACTGGTGCAACTCCAAATTCACACACTTCCTGCATACCGCGTCCACAGGTTGATGCGAGAAACATTTAAAACAGGCCACTGACCTGGCCAGGTGCTCATTTCTGGCTCCTTGCTTGTGCAGGAAGGCTATCTTTTTTTTCTTCATCTGAGAAGGGAGCGAATGCTGGATGACATCATCATTCCTGCCTGCATGCTGTGTGTGTTTGGGTGACAGTTCCCGTTTGAATAAATGCTTTGAGGATGTTCCTGCCTTGAACCGTTATGGAACCTGGACTCACCTCCTTCTCTCTTATGCAAGTCTGTGATTCCACACATCAATATATACAGTGCATCCAGAAAGTATTCACAGTGCATCACTTTTTCCACATTTTGTTATGTTACAGCCTTATTCCAAAATGGATTATATTAATTTTTTTCCTCAGAATTCTACCCACAACACCCCATAATGACAACATGAAAAAAGTTTACCTGAGGTTTTTGCAAATTTATTAAAAATAAAAAAAACTGAGAAATCCCATGTACATAAGTATTCACAGCCTTTGCTCAATACTTTGTCGATGCACCTTTGGCAGAAATTACAGCCTCAAGTCTTTTTGAATATGATGCCACAAGCTTGGCACACCTATCCTTGGCCAGTTTCGCCCATTCCTCTTTGCAGCACCTCTCAAGCTCCATCAGGTTGGATGGGAAGCGTCGGTGCACAGCCATTTTAAGATCTCTCCAGAGATGTTCAATCGGATTCAAGTCTGGGCTCTGGCTGGGCCACTCAAGGACATTCACAGAGTTGTCCTGAAGCCACTCCTTTGATATCTTGGCTGTGTGCGTAAGGTCGTTGTCCTGCTGAAAGATGAACCGTTGCCCCAGTCTGAGGTCAAGAACGCTCTGGAGCAGGTTTTCATCCAGGATGTCTCTGTACATTGCTGCAGTCATCTTTCCCTTTATCCTGACTAGTCTCCCAGTCCCTGCCGCTGAAAAACATCCCCACAGCATGATGCTGCCACCACCATGCTTCACTGTAGGGATGGTATTGGCCTGATGATGATCGGTGCCAGGTTTCCTCCAAACGTGACGCCTGGCATTCACACCGAAGAGTTCAATCTTTGTCTCATCAGACCAGAGAATTTTCTTTCTCATGGTCTGAGAGTCCTTCAGGTGCCTTTTGGCAAACTCCAGGCAGGCTGCCATGTGGCTTTTACTAAGGAGTGGCTTCCGTCTGGCCACTCTACCATACAGGCCTGATTGGTGGATTGCTGCAGAGATGTTGTCCTTCTGGAAGGTTCTCCTCTCTCCACAGAGGACCTCTGGAGCTCTGACAGAGTGACCATCGGGTTCTTGGTCACCTCCCTGACTAAGGCCCTTCTCCCCCGATCGCTCAGTTTAGATGGCCAGCCAGCTCTAGGAAGAGTCGTGGTGGTTTTGAACTTCTTCCACTTACGGATGATGGAGGCCACTGTGCTCACTGGGACCTTCAAAGCAGCAGAAATTTTTCTGTAACCTTCCCCAGATTTGTGCCTTGAGACAATCCTGTCTCGGAGGTCTACAGACAATTCCTTTGACTTCATGCTTGGTTTGTGCTCTGACATGAACTGTCAACTGTGGGACCTCATATAGACAGGTGTGTGCCTTTCCAAATCATGTCCAACCAACTGAATTTACCACAGGTGGACTCCAATTAAGCTGCAGAAACATCTCAAGGATGATCAGGGGAAACAGGATGCACCCAAGCTCAATTTTGAGCTTCATGGCAAAGGTTGTGAATACTTATGTACATGTGCTTTCTCAGTTTTTTTATTTTTAATAAATTTGCAAAAATCTCCAGTAAACTTTTTTTCACGTTGTCATTATGGGGTGTTGTGTGTAGAATTCTGAGGAAAAAAATGAATTTAATCCTTTTTGGAATAAGGCTGTAACATAACAAAATGTGGAAAAAGTGATGCGCTATGAATACTTTCCAGATGCACTGTACAGTATATATATTTCTAATATGGATGTGAGCAACACTCGAGCAGTCTTGTCTCCTTTTCTCTTTACAGCTCAGACTAAGGATTCTCAGATGATTCTGCACTTAAAGGGTGTTTCCATAAGAGAGGGTAAGACAGAGTATAGGAGGCAGGTGGAGAACTTTTTTTCTTAGTGCAAAAAGAATTGTCTGCATCTTAAGATTAGCAAAACTAAGGAAATGGTTATTGATTTTTGCCAAACCAAAAAGCCTCTATCTCCAGTCACTATTCAAGGAGTGGATGTTAAGGTGGTGCACACCTACAAGTACTTGGGTGTCCACGTCAGTGACAGGCTGGACTGGTCTCATAACACAAAGGAACCATTTAACAAAGGGCAGAGCAGACTCTTATTTCTTAGCAGACTGCACCCCTTTAATGAGGGAAGTGACATCCTCCACATCTTCTACAACTCTAAGATGGCCAGAATGATTTTCTACACTGTGGAGGGTTGAGCTGGAAACATCATTTCAAGAGCGACACATCAAATAAACAGGTTAACTAAAAGGGCAGGCTCGGTTATGGGAAACACTCTGGACTCCCTGGAGGTCATAGCAAAGGACAGAATTAAAACAAAACTGGGTGATATTATGAACAACGCTGTCTATATGACACACTAACACTGAGGACTTTCAACCAACAAATCTATCTATCATATAATACCATATACTGCACAATACCATACCAAACTGAAACCCACTTAATCCAATTCAGGGGCTGGAGCCTATGCCTACTGCACTGGACACAAGGCATGAAACAGTCCTCGAAAGAGTGTCAGATCATACCATGGGACAATCATGCACAAACCAACACATACACTTATAAAGGGCAGCAGCACTAACTACTGTGCCACTGTACTGCCCAATAAAATGCAACATCACTTCAGAATAAAAGAGTCTGTCTCTGATTTCTTATTTTGAGAAAAGTAACATACCAACAGTCACTATGCCATTATGCCACCAGTTGCTTTATTGTACTTATTTATTTTGTATTCAGCATAAATGAAGAGCAAAATAATGGCACAGCTGGTATTTTTTCCATCTCACATCATTATGTCCACACATGTGGAATTTGCAAGTACTCTTTGTGCTCATATGTGTAACATTCCATGATCACTGCTTTCTACCCACTGTTCTTAAACCGTCCATAAACATGGCGACAATTTTAATGAATTGCTTTGTGATTCTGTGGGCCATGCTATGAACTGGTACCTCACACAGTATTTCTGTCAGTTCATAGAGGATTAGTTATTATCAATCCATTAATTTTCAAATCTGCTGATTCATTTTAAAGGACCAGGGGCCTCATGCATAACGCCGTGCGTAGAATTCGCACTATAACATGGCGTGCGGACAAAAGCGGAAATGTGCTTACGCACAAAAAAATCCAGATGCATAAATCTGTGTGAACACTAACTTTCACGTTCTTCCGCTCCATAAATCCCGGTCAGCATGAAAAGTAACGCAGGTGCACGCGCCTGCTGTCCCGCCGCAACTCCTCCCAGAATTACGCCTCTTTGAATATGCAAATCAATATAAATAGCCCTTAAGCTCAGCGTTCTGTGAAAAGACAATGGCAAAAGCACAAGGGAAAATAGAAGAATTTCAGTGAATACCAAGTGGAGGCAATGAAAAACGTACTATTTGTTGGTTTAAACAGTGGTATAAACAACAAAAGGAAGCTGATCGAGTGACATAGCGTGTCGGAGAAACTCAAAAGCTCAAGTTCACAAAGTCACACAGTGCCCGAAATAAAACAAGAAGTTGTCACATATCAAAGTCGCCCTCAAAAGGCGAGTCGTAGCCCACAGTCTGAGTGTCATATGAAAGCTTATTAGGGTACAGAGAAAAAAAAAGGCACACAGTGGGAAAAAAGCACGAAATGTTAACTTTAATCTCGAAATTTCCACTTTAATCACGTACTTTATTTTGTCATTAAAGTAGAACATCATAAACTTCATCTTAAAATCGTTTAATTTACTAGTTTCTCAAATCCCATCGTAACTAAAGTAGCATGTTAAATTCTTTGTTTTGCATTTGATCTTCAATGTGCTCTGTGTGTGTGAATCACTACGTGCTTCCGGGCTTTCTCTTCCTCCGACAGTACACAGGATCCATTACATTCGTAATATTACAGCTCTCTGAATAATTAAAATACTGAGATGTTCTGTAAATATGCGCTTTATAAAGTGTCTCAGGTTGTGCAATATTATAACTGTATCACAAGTTTACAGTGAGGTGATTGTACTTATAGGTACAAATATTTCTATAAGGAGCACTTGATGGACTGATTGAGTGTATTTATAGTTCTTGGGATGAAACTGTTTCTGAACCGCGAGGTCCATACAGGAAAGGCTCTGAAGCATTTGCCGTGTGAGAGCAGTTCAAATAGACAGCTTGGCTGAGGCAGCGTGTGCTTCATGCTGTATACCGATAATTCTCTTTCCAGTCAGCTGCTGTAGATCTGTGATACCCCACTCAGATACAGTGATATAAATACTCCGAGTGGTGCAGTGAGAGTAATATGGAAAAAGATGATCAGCTGTAGCAACCCTTAACGGGAGCAGCTGAAAGAGGAAGAAGAAGGTGCAGTGAGAGTAACAACGCTAAAGCAGCTATGGTATTTGGAATAGTTTGGCCATTCTGTGGACCATTATATTGTTACAGGTTAATTACAATTAGATGTATTAAACTAATAAACAATATGCAGTTAATTTCAGTGTATTTATAAAGCCGCGTCAGGGATGTGGATCTAAAAAAGAAAGGGTAACCACACAGGAACAGTAGCACTGCTTTGATGCTGGGTGCCGCAAGTCTGCAAAACCGAGTGCAGAACTTGCGTACGCCAGGGTATGAGCTACCGTGGAAATGTGTGTGGCTTTATGCCAGGTTTAGGTTTTATATATCACGACTTGAACGTGGAAACGTTCTTACGCAACATTTTTGTGCATACACACTGTTTATACATGAGGCCCCAGAACTTTAAACACAAAACAGGAACTAATCCTCCATTATTAAGAGATCACTTATCATCCATCCATTAATTTTCCTACCTATGTATTCAATTCACACTTGCTGGGGCCTCAATCTCCCCTGACAGAAATCAGACCTGGATGGGATACCAGTCCATTGCAGATCAATGTTTTATCCATCCATCCATCCATTTTCTAACCTGTTTATTCACTCCAGGGCTATGGGGACAGGAGCCTATCCTAGCCCTATGAAGCACAAAGCAGGAACCAACCCTGGATGAGTCCATCACAGAGCATTTATACGCATTGCTTAAGTTCTTCAGGTACAATAAAATGACAAAGCTCTTCAACTCTTCAAATAAAAAATATCAGCAACAGTCAAATTAGAATACATTTTATAGATAAATTGCAACAAGAGTTGCCTTAAATGAAAAATAAAAAAGCTGTGTACTGAACAATAAATATCATGAGAAAAGGAGATAAAATACTTTCTTAAACCTTAAGAAAGCAAGGCAAAAAACCCAAAGCTATTGCGCTCAAGAAATATTGTGCCCTTTCAGCAGTCAATTTCAACTGATTCAATATTGTTTTAACTTAGATTTAATAAAGACGCAAGAACAGAAAGTCAAAAAGTGAGCGTTCTAAAGAGGTTATGTGGATAAAAAAAGGCACATGCTGAAAAGAACTGAGAATTTACAAAAATTTGTTGAGACTATTGGCTAAGCTGTGTAGTTACAGTGTCGGCCACTAGAGGGCACAAGCACCTTATTCTTCAAACCCTCTGTGAAAACCCAAAGGCAAAAGGCCTTCTGTTTCAGAAAGCTGTCTACTGACACTCCAAAAAATGGGGATTCAGGCTCTGCTTCATAGATGGCTCATTCTTTCAAAATTTAGAATAATCAAAAATGCATAATTATTTTTTACATAAAAAAACAAAGCCTATGACCTATTCTTGACTGCAGGCTATTCATTTCCCTGCGCTTCTTCCTTGTGTCAGTTCACTAAACATTTTGAGCCCAGGTATTGCCTTTCTGATGAAGTATGCCTAGCAGACTGTGAAATTGTATGAATTATTACCTGGAAGATATTTTATCAAGACGTTCACCCGGTGCTCTGTATGCAGCTTTCATCCTACCTTTCTCCTACACCACTACTTTCCTCATATTTTTTTTGCTCGTATTATTCAGTGGTCTCTTCACTGGTAACACTTGTTTATTTATTTATTTTGAACTCAGGCTTAAATCCTATTCTTACAGGCATTTTTATTTCATACCCAGCCCTCCGTCTGTGGAGTGTAACTGCTTTTTTGTGAGCCTCTTTGATTCTTAAAAAAGATAAAATGATTGAAGTTGATTGTGAAGGTTTTGTATTTCACTCACTGAAGTGGGGTTATTTGGTTCAAGCTCAAGTTTTATTGCTATATATAACCACAAAATTGGAATTCTTATTGCTGCTTCTTCTCTCACTAAATATTAAAAAAGGAATACAGCAGCAATGGATAAAAAGGTAATTCAAGTAATATAGTCAAGCATTATACAACTGTGGAAAAGGTTGGGGCCAAGATGACACAAATTTGCAGATTAGGAGCAGCGTAAAAGAAGGATAGCAGGGAACTATGATTGTTGTGTCAAGAGTTTCTGCAATAGGCTTGTGGGTGTGAACAGTGGACAAGTAATGTGGGGATTCTCTGGCCATTTAATTAAAGTCTGAAAATCAGGGTTTCATTAACTCCTGGGGCCACTAGAGGGGGCTTGTGAGATTTTTCTACCTAATTTCTGAAACAAGAGGTGGTCCTTGGGGTGCACCCTGGAGTGGTTTCAGATCAGGGGTTAAAAGTTCCATCTGTCCGGGTTTGGAAGGGTAAAAGACAAGGGTTCCTCTAAAGGCTATGTCACATTAGGTGACTGTTTCAGAAATTTTAATTTGTAGCCTTCATTCAAATAATCTTGGCAGTTCAGAGACAGTCGGACGCACACTCTCGTGAAACCGATCGTGTAATGTGACATGGCCAATAACTCAGTCCAAGTAGCCAACACCTTGCTTTGAGAAAATCAAACAAGTTTCACTTTGTGTTTAGTCGTGGGGGCTGGCCGTGTGTGCATGAGAGTTGACATCTGTGAATTCTCTTCCGGCAGTACAAAGCTTATAATGCAGTGATGAGGAATGAGGACCATGGGTGTTTTGGACCTCACAAATCGAATAGAAGCTCATCTGTCTGATATCTCATACTTTACATACCACAACAGGAGAAATCTCCATACCTGTTAACCCTTCATATTGATATTGACTGTTAGAAAAAGTGGTGAGCAACACCAAGCTGGAAAGTCATCATCAGGTCAGATCAGGGAACATGCACTGGTACAGCATGTTGCCACAAGCACTACACAACGAAACTGCTCAGGATCTCGGTTGGCAACCCCCCCAGACAGACACGTGGTCCAATCCCACCCTCCAGAAATGACCATCTATCCGCCGCAGCCAGGTGTTAAGTGGGCGTCCCCTTGGCCTGGTCCAGCCACTCGTGTCCTCAGCAATGAGGATCCTGTGAGCCAGATCACCCTCGGGGAATCATGCCACTCCCTCACAATGCAGGTAATGTGCATCATTTGGGACTTCATGAGCAACCGCTCAATCGACACAAAGTCAAACCAATGGTACCCAAGGATTTTCCAGAGAGACACAGAACCAGAGGAGTCCAGTGTTCGTCACTGTCCAGGTCACTGGTTAGCATTCATGTCTCACAACCATATAGCAAGACAGGAAGCACCAGGACTCTAAAGACTTGGACTTTCGTCCTTTTGCATAGATATCAGGAGCATCACACACCCCTTTCCAGTGACCTCATGACCCCCCTATGCTCTCCTAATCCATCTACTGACTTCATAGGAAGAGTCACCAGAGATATGAATGTCATTGTCGAGGTAAGTAAACTTCTTGACCTATTTAACCTTCTGGTTATAGTCATCATACAGTCACTAAATCTGAAAAGCCTAGTGATTTTCAATCATGTTGACATTACTCTGCGAAGAGATCTACAACTTCACTTGTCAAATCTGACCTACCCTATGACTAAAAGTCATGTAAAATGTCCCTGGCTTTACCTGACTGTAGACTGGTCTGATTCAGATTTTGTAACTGCTGTAAAAACTAGTCTTCAAATTTGATGCCAAATGTTTAGTGTGTTGCAAAAGGCAGTAATCTGACATCAAGAGTCGAAAATGTCTTCCTAACCTTAGAACTGGGATCTTGATGCAGCGTGCAGTTTATCTTCATAAGCAGAATATCCAGATGTAGGGGGTTTGGGATGAACCGTCCCCTTAAGGCACAGTTGAGTGACCTGCTCCTGCATAAAGGAGATGCCTTATATACCAGGAGTGATAGAGGGGCATGAGGAGCTGTAAAGCAGTTTAAAACAGAAGATGCTTTGATTATATTTGGGTGTTTGACTGCCCAGGGCTGTGCAAAGCCATTTTTGTGAACAGTGCTAAAAGTGTTAAGAAATATCCCAAAGATCCATCCTGCAAATGCTAGGATTAGTTTACTTTATTTTTAAGGTACTCTGAAAGGCATCAATAAAATAAAAATAGGAACTAACAAAACATTTTCTGAAGTTGTCCTTCTGAGGCCACAAGGCCTTGATTTGACATTAACTTTGAAACAAATGTAGAATTAGAGTTAACAAGCTACAATCTGTTGAATTAACTTCATTTTTTATATTTTTTCTGTAATTATCTAGATGTTATTTCCTTTCTACTTGTCTCTAAATGGGAGAGTTATACTGTAGATTAAACGATGGTCATAGCGTAGGGTACTGTTGACTGGTTTGGGAACATGTCTGCAATCCTACACTTATTGGATTCAAAATAAAAATAAACTTGACAGACACAGAAGTGGAAATGAACACATTGTGACAGAACTCGAGGACTGTCCCAGTGTCCCAAAGGAGGTCACAAGTGAATTTTACACAGCCATGACCCTTGAAGGGGGTCATTTTCATCATTTCAGTTTGGTTCCTGCACAAAGCCTCAGTTCAAGTTAATGAATTTTGATTAAACATGGCACAGGAAGCTGTAAAGTTCCATTCCTGGAAATCTTCTGGACATTTCTGTACTAAAAGTCAATTCTTTCTTTACTTCTTTATGTTCAAAGGTTGAAGAAAATATGTTCTTTTTAGCTAAAAAGACAATATTCAATCAGTATAAGACAAAAAATAGGATGCCCCGAAACATCAGAACCATTGGTATTTACAGTAGGTGGCACATAAACAAAGAAGTGGCAACTTCAGCGGATGAAAGGTTACAGTCAGTAAAAATCAGCTTGAAGTGAATATTTGTGAAGAGTTGTGTAAGTTCTTCTCTCACGTAAATTGTGTAAGTGCAGATTAGTGCGGAGATTCCTTTGGGAGAGGAAGAAGTGTGAGTGATTCTTCTTCTGGGCCACTGGCACACATTCCATATGCAGGTTATATAGACTTTTACATGAGATGTTGGGATTAATAAAGGGGCATCAAGAAAATTTGTCAATAAAATTAAGTTTGTTATAAGTTAATAATAAGTTGCAATAGTTTGTTTTTCTTTGGAGAAGTACAGATAGTTGAGTGTGGATGAACACCTCCTCTTCTTTGTAATTGGCTCACTCCAAACTTTTCCTTTTTGAAATCGACATTTCTCCTTTAATCTCTAAAAATTTAGATTGCTTAAAAGTATTGTAACGCACATGAAATTGGTATTTATAGAGCCCCATATTTACCAGTAAAGACTTAGACTAGTGGGAGAGATGTTATTAACATTTTAGGTAGCTGCCAGTCGATGAGATACTCTAAACATTTAATTTTATCAGTGTTTGCTTTCTGAGTTTTGATGACCAAATTTAGAATCGGTAATAACATATCTAATCTTTGTCAATATGAAAAGCAAAACAGCATTTTTTCTCAAGAGAGTGTGAACTGTAAATTAAAAGAACCCACGGATACATACAGTAGATATGCATTTTCATTTTCCAGTTTCCATGTTTGGGTCACGGTGTGCTGTAGCCTATCCTGGTGTCAAAAGGAAATACCAATGCATGTACACTCTGATGCAAACACTCACATTCACTAGAAACAGACCATTTTAGAGCTGACATTTAATACTGGAGATGTGAAAATAACCCCACAAATGCATGGAGAGAATCTCTACAGCTTGGCCAGGCCGTGAAATGAACGCAGTTATTTTTATAATGTATCTACTTCTTTTAATGTTATATTATAATATATCATAGCATAGCATAGCATACCATACCTTACTATTCTCAACCTGCTTAATCCACTTCAGGGTGGCTGAGGACCAGATCCTATCCCAGCAACAGCCACTGCAAGGCAGGAATGAGGTCTAAATGAGACACCACCACCATCACCAACAGTTATTTCTGTAGCACATTTTCATGCACAGGATGTAATTCAAAGTGCTGTATAAGATGTCAAAGAAATAGTTACAACCAAAGAAAAACAAATTAAATTAAGAATAATAATGAATAAGTAACAAAAAATAAATCATTACAGCTTTACATAACGTGAATTTCCCCTTGGGATTAATAAAGTATGTATCTATCTATCTATCCATACTGTTGGTATATAATTGATAGAAAAGCAGGGACCTTTGTCGCAATAACGACCATGAGACATTGCGAAGGTTTGGGGCAGCCACCCATTTAATAGTTCCCGGTTGCAAAATTGATTCAAAAAGAGCGACATGTTTATTCAACAGAGTCCAAAACAGAACTGATTCTCTTCAGGCAATATGGTGGCTTTAAAGGCCAGCAAAGGAAGTGATGTCATCAGCACCAGAACCAGAAGGGACGTCATTGGCTGCCCCAGAGCTGGGCGGGATTTCCCTAGACTGGTCTGTAAAAGATCGAGAGGGAAAGTTAGTGCACTTGGCCACCCCCTGGTCTGGCATGGAATTACATGTATTCAAGCCCTTTGGTTGTCTCCAAAACACACGTGTGTGACACCTTATATAAAATATCATATTGTAAGTCTGTAAAGATGAGCGTGATGATAAGGTCAGATGGCTGCAAACACAGAAAAAAAAGTTAAACTGAGAAAAAATAAAAATCTGCAAGGGTTCCAAGGCCAAATGTTTGCCACTGGGCATTCTACCTAACATCAATGTTCTTAAGTCATTCCTGATTGTTTCCAGGATTTGTTCCAGAGGATTCAAAGCAGATGGTCTTGTGGAGAGCTGGGGCACCCACCTCCATTCAAGCATCACAGGTGGATGCACAACGCTACCACAGAAAAAACAGAAATGAAATCAGAGAAAAGTAGAGGTCAGTAAAGATTGTCCATTGCAGAACCCATTCACACCCTCACTGCATGAATTCAAGCACATCTATGGAATTTCAGAGGAAACCTGGAATATCTTGAGAACAAATCCAAGGAGACCGGGAAAGAATGTGCAAGCTCCATACAGTGACTAGACATGGACTTCAAACACAGGACTCTGAATAAGTAGAATATTAGAACAATTTTGCCCATCCTATTCACCAAATAACATCAAGTCGAGATCTGAAGGTCCCTAAAGTCCTACTCTCCACCATACTTTATTCCACGTGTCTATGGTTCTCTCTGTGAAAAAAAAAACATTCTAACATTTGTGCAACAAGAGCTTTTAACAAGTTTCCAACCATGTCTCCAAGTTCTTGTTGTACTCATTTTAAAGTAATAGCTGGGGACCACTTTAGTATTTACTTTCATAGTTTTAAACACTTCAACCATGTCACCTTATAATCTCTGTTTGTGAAAACTGAAAAGGCTCATCTTTTTTAATCTCACCTCACATCTCACACTTCTCAGTCCTGGAATCAGCCTAGGCTTTCTTCTCTGTACTTTTTCTAACTGATCCTTTGTCATTTTTGTATCCCGGAGATGAAAACCACACACAGTACTGCAGGTGAGGCCCAGTTAGTGCATCATTTAACTTAATGTGTAACTCCTCTTGACTTGTGCTACACATATTGTGCTATATAAACCTAACATTGCATTGCCAAAGACAATATAGTATAGTAAGTGTAGCCACAAAATATAGTGCACATACAGGACATTCAAAAAGAATCTTTCAACAGTTTACTACTCTGCAAGCATCATGAACAAGTAGGATAGATAGATAGATAGATAGATAGATAGATAGATAGATAGATAGATAGATAGATAGATAGATAGATAGATAGATAGATAGATAGATAGATAGATAGAGCCAAATTATACAGTTACCCTAAACGGATAAGTTTGGTATTTTACAAGTCAAAGTTATTTCTTTACAAACATGGTCTATATGCATTTCCCATGCAAAATTGTGTTCTAAAGTCCATGGTTTTTATAAATTAAAAAAAATATCTTGCCTTCACTAGTATTTTACAATGGTGGCAATGGGGC
Organism: Erpetoichthys calabaricus; assembly: GCF_900747795.2. Taxonomy (NCBI): domain Eukaryota; kingdom Metazoa; phylum Chordata; class Cladistia; order Polypteriformes; family Polypteridae; genus Erpetoichthys; species Erpetoichthys calabaricus. Next base: position 43,575,624 of record NC_041401.2, read on the forward strand.
ATGGGACACCACCGGAAAATAAAAGCTTAAAACTTATTGGTTATGTCCTCTTTGAGCTTCGATGAAAGAAACCATGCTTTCAGTGTTTACAATGCATGTTTGTGACAACTAAAGGGATCTGGAAATTACTTATTTCTGATACTGTCTTTCTCAAGGTAAGGATACGTTTTCTATTTGCTTGTGTGAGTTCTCTCATATTATGGAGGCAAATCAAAACAAAGCCACAAATGTGAAAGGAACAGTTTAGTGTGATTTGGTCTTTCATGAAGAAACCATTGCCTTTTGCGGAAGACTATAGGGGCGGAATCTCATGATATTGTTTTTTGTTCAAAATTGACATGTATAAGCTATTTTATGATGTGTGTGTAATTGCAAGACACAGATCAGTACTCAACAACTGTCTTGGCCTGAAAAATGTGCATATTCTGTAAGTTTTAAGGCTTTTATTTTCAAGCTATACCCGTGCCCCATTGATTCCAATGTAAAATGGCAGTGCGGGCAAGATATTTTTTTTAATTTAGGATTTGCATGTGCTTTGTGACATGAGGGGGGGCATATTGAGCCTCTTTAAGATTAGGAAAATACTGCGAAAGTTCCTTTATGAATTTAATCATAAATGTTCATATGATTTTTACTTACTGATTAATATATTTTGAAAATGTTCAGTTCTTTTTAGTCACTCTGTAAAGAAATATCACACAAATGAGGTTAGATTATCTCTTAAGATTTATGTGAGGTCTGTGTATTGAGAGAATTGAGCATGACATAGCGGCTTACCTTCTTTCTACTTCGGTCATTTGCCATGAAGACACTGACCAATCAGGGAACTCATGACAATGATCAAGCTACCACCGCTAAACATCCAAACCAACCATATAAATGGCACCTAATCACTAAGATATTGTTGTGATTGTGGGTTCTACAAAATTTAAGAAACTAAAAAAACTTTAATACTTCAAATAGGCCTCAGACACTACACCCTCGGGTTTTGACAGTTAAATAATCAGTTGTCTTTTCACACTGTTTATTTTATTGGTCATATTGCAGATTGCCCTGTGAGTATTATCTGCCGGCTTTCTTATGACGTGCTAGGATAACTCTTGTTGTCTTTGTTACTTTTCTCTCTCCAAGGCCATCAGATTGGTGCAGGACAATTCTACTCCTTTCCTAACACCTTCACTCCGATTGGGCAGCGTTTCTTGATTGCCAGTTTTATACATCATACCTCTCTTTACACATTGGTTGTTCCTTTCTTATTTGCGAGTCTCTTTGTCCTTACTGATTAATTGCTATAGTCCCTCCTGAATTTTGAACATTTTTTATTATTATTTTTCTGGCCATGACTTATGATCTGCCTTCTTGATAGTCTCTTTTAATCAATGCATTTACCAACATTGTACATTCCATTTATACATTTATTATTGTGTAAGGTGCTCCTGGCTCACAGTTCATACTCTATGTTCGGACAGACTCTTGTCCCTGCCACTTGTCCTCCTTTCTTGCCCTGCCTGCTGATAATCATGTGCATTTACCCAATGATAAATTATAATGATAGTATGCTCTAGTGTTCATTTTGTCACTACATTTTATTTGTAAGTTAATTTATGACAGGGTCATGTAGATGTATCAACTCCATATCAGTGGGCAGTGGTGTAACTGTGGCCCAAAAAAATAAATTAGGCCACCCCTCACATGAAATTAAATTAAATCCAATTAAAAAATGATAACCGTCAATGAGATACGTTAAGCATATAAAGTACATAAAAGGTCAATAGACATAATAAGCTTTATGGAGTTGTAGCAATATTATCATTATTAACCTTTTTATTCTGATGTCATGTAGGCAAGCACCTATTCTTTTATGTGAGAGTGTTACTAGATAAGTATGCCAAACACCTCCATATCAATCAGATACTACATATGTCAGTTGCAGTCTCTAGACAGTTCTATACAGCCAAACTCAAATGTTGCCTGACAAGAAAAAATAATTATAAAGAAAAACCTATTCATTTACTATCGAGTTTTACTTTGCCCTTAAGTGTATGCCCAGAAGCTCCATGTAAATCAGATACTACATGCGTTCTGTATGCTAGCCATGTCCAGATTAAAACTCACACAGACCCCCAGGTAACTTAATGAATTGAGCTCCATAGCTAAATAAAAAAAAACTCATACCATGCAGACACCCAGTCGTATCACGTAGCGCGGCAGTTCCCACTCTGCTGAGGATTTTCATTTCATCGAGCGTTCCCCCTTGATGAATCTTGTGCACTGACACTCAGCTTATCACAATGAAAAGTCCCTTTGTCGTCAAGGGAGTGCACCGTGAATTTTCTGATAGTAAATCTGCCCTGGAGCTAGCTTACTATGGCTCGGGGTGCATTATTCATGTTGCATCATATGTGTATATTCAAGTAAAGTGAGCTCTGTGCAAGTGAATGCATTATACGGAACATATGCATGCAGTGAAGTGAACATCCACACATTTAATGAATTTGCCTGCTGGGAAAAATAAACACAGCTCACTCAGTAGTCAGTAGTAATTACACCAGAAATATACATTCTGGAAGAAGACATTGTTTTTCCAAAATAACATTTTCCTACTTCGGGTTCATGACCCCTACCCTGAATAATTATTTTGGGATAGCCCACAAAATGTATGACTCTAGAATTAGCACATCTTATGCGTGCTACTCATCATTTCCCACATTAAAATCTTGCTCTGCTGAGGTGAAATTTTTAGAAAACAGACATGTGGGTATGACCATCATGGTACCAGATGTGTGTCAGTCAGTCAGTTATTTTCTAACCCACTTAGTCCTGAACAGGGGTCTGCTGGAACCTATTCCAGCTAGCATAGGATGCAAGATTTACATGATTTCTGGGCCTCCAGGTTCCATACAAATGTATGGAAATATGACAGAAATAATGGAATGGCAATTTTTTTTATGAAGTGTCAGTGGCTATCTGAAGTTTCAAACGTACTTCCAATTACCTGCTTCTTTCCAGTTCAAAACTGCCATTTCCTTAATTTACTCAATTTTTTTAACTTTCCCGAGAGAGTTCATATACAAAAAATTTCACAGATGACACGTGAAATTCGCATTTCTCCAACATAACAAACAGATTATTCTCCCTCAACATTTTTAGAATTTATCATACATGCAATTTGTGTTGTTCCAAAACACATGAGAGTCCCAAAGCACAAAAGATCTAAAAATATTCAAAATGCAAACTAGAAGGGGAAATCACAGTCAAACCCTGGCTAGTAACAAAGGCAAACACCGGATTTTTATAGTATAAAAGTTTTATTTTTTACAAAAAATTTCTGTAATAGAATGAAGCTCAAATGGCAAAAAAGACAATCTAAGGTGAACAAAGTCCCAATCCAAACTCCAATTTGGCAAAGTCACAAAATCCTCAACGGAATATGGGTTGCTCCCTGCTTTATAAGGCTGAAAGTAGTCCCTTGTGGTGACAGGCAGTTGGCCAAGCCTCTTGGGAACTACTCACAAAACACATGGTTCATAAGACAAGGTGCTTAAACATACAGTAAGAAAACTATATAATTGACAATCTTAGCATGGACAAAGGCAGCGTTTCTCAACCTTTAAGTATTTGCGACCCGAGTTTTCATAACAGTTTTAATCGTGCCCCCTAACGTTTTTTTTGAAACCTTAATAAAATTTATTCCTATATTTTTTGCTGCCGATACACCGCTACAAGTTTAAAATTTCCATACAAATAGCGAAATTAAGCCACATATGGCAACATTCCCAAAGTAACAAAAAAGGGAGCGCACCCCACAGTTTGAGAACCGCTGGACAAAGGAATCAAACATAAGCAAGACAGACATTAAAATGACATTTAAACCCATGCTGGTTGATATAAAACACACCAAAATCAATATTTCTTCATTATATGCAGAACCGAATACCCACCAAAATACCTGAAAATATGTCATTCAAGCATAATTGAAAATGTTGGAGTTGTTAGCTAAGCCATCAGGCATCACAAGATATTCATATTGACCATTTGCAGCACTGAAGGCAGTTTGCTATTCATTTGATTTTTAAAATTAGACATGTATATAAACTTCACAAATCAAACCTAGTATAACATCATTCAAAAGGGACACAATTAATGAAAGAGGGTAATTGTTACAATTGGATTCATCATTTACTTTTTTCAAGTTCTAGCCCTCAAATTGGGGGAATTCTTACCTCTACAATTCAAAATTTAACAGCAGTTTTTTTTCAAAAAAGTTTACTTTTTTAGTATTATATATTTTGCACCATTTTTACCATCATCCTGGTAAGTTTAGATCGCTTGTTTTTTGTACCTCTCATCATTAGGGCAGCATCTGAATTGTTAGAGCATGTTCTCTTGGAGGTCCTGACCTTTGGAACACAATACGATGAGTTAAAAGCTCATCCTTTGGATCACTTCCCTATCTGAGTTGACAGATTCAAAACCCATTTCAAAACTCTTTCATCTAAGAATTTCCTGATTTTTGTGTTACGCCTGAGTGTGGTAATGCACACAGGTATTACCAAATTTAAGTTAAAGAAGCCTTAAACTTAAAGCACCGTTATTTATAAGGTTAAAAGTATGGCAGTGTAAAGGAAGTGCACTTTCTGTTTGTGTGTTGAAGGCGCTGCTGCGGAATGCAGAGCCGTCTAGTGGGTGAGCGCTGTGAGGTGCGGTGTGTCTGGGCACACATGGAGCCAGTATAATGGCCAGTACGGGTTCCACCGCACATGTTCAGTTTTAAGGTGGTTTAAGGTGCAGCACGTCTGAAAGAAAAAGCCGGCACTTGTTTGTGTAAACAGGGTTGAGTCAGAGAGAGGGACTCCCGTATTGTAAATAAATTAATTTTCTTTTTTGGTATGGCTTACACACACGTGTCCAGCAGGGGTTCAAGTTTAGATGTGTGGGATAGACGCGCTGGACAATTTAAGGAGCTGCCTGCCAAAAGGCGAGGTAGGAGTAATCACTGCTGTGCAATTAGAGGAGCAGTTGTGATTTTGGCGGCTTTGTATATATTCTTTTCTATATACTGTATGGTTATGTATCTCCTAGTAATAATTTTTGGTGGAGGTATATATACTTATTTGGTCCTGTGATAATTTCGATTTTGGATTTGGTGCAATTTTTTTTTCTTTTTGCATATACACACACACTTGTATTTTGTTCTTGTGCATTTTTTTTCCTGTTGGAGGAGTTTCTTGAGCCAGAGATAAAGGAAGACTACCTTCATTGTTGGAGTGTGTGTAGTTTTTGTACGAGTGCACTGTTTTTGTAAATACACCATATTTTTCCTTTTTTTTTTGTTTTTATTTATTTCTGAAGAAGTGTCAATGCTGAAGGACTGTGCCTCAAAGCTCACTTGACACTACTGCATTTTTGTTGTACAGCACTCTTGTAAATAGATTTGCACCATTCATTGTTAAATTTTTGTCTTTGTTTCATCTCTCTGCTGATCCTCTTTGGTTCATAAACTATCAGATGTCCAGAGTGTAGGCTGGAGCCACTTTTCTACTACATGGGATATCACAGTTTGGTGGCAGCGGTGGGATTGATCAATGAGGAGAGAGAGATCATTATTTTTGGTTTGAACACAGACGAAGACCGTGGATACAGTCTGTTTCCAAGGAAACAGCCTGGAGTGGGAACTTTTGATCAAGGATGTAGAGTTGACTCCAGTACAGCTCAGGCTATGGAGGACACCACCAGCACCGGGGACATCAGAGTTGTGGAGACACTCTTGCGTCAGTTCATCACTGTCCAGGAGGACAAGGATCATGGTTTGAGCAGTGTATCAAGAGCTTCCAACACCAATTCACGCAGCTGCAGGGCCAAGTGGATCTGGTGCACCAGTCACGGTCGCAAGACTCAGAAGAACCTGCAGAGAGGAGCAGAAGTTCACCAATGAGAATCATGGATTATCCTTGCCTGATGCTATTTGTCGAGCCTGAGGACATAGAACACTATTTAACAACCTTCGAAAGGATGGCGAAATTATGTGGTTGGCTGAAGTCAGAGTGGGCAGTCCATCTGGTACCCTTGCTGACAGGGAAGCCAGAGCAGCGTTTTTGTCCTTGGCAGCGGAGGAGTCTTTGAGGTATTACAGCCTTAAAGGGGCCATCCTAGATAAATTTGAAATCAGCACAGAAACATATAGAATAAGATTTCTCTCTGTAGAGTGGGAGCTTGGACAGTCTCCAAAGAAGCTGCTGGCACTCTTAAAAGAACTATGTACAAAATGGTTACAACCTGATAAACACACTGTGGATCAAATAATTGACTTTGTTTTATTAGAACAACTTTTGCAGGTGTTCGATGGCAGACTGCGGACCTGGGTGGAGGAACATCGTCCTAAAGTCTACAAGGGAGCTGCAGACCTTGCAGAGTTGTTTTTGGCCACTCATCGTCCGAAGAACCTGCGGAGAGATGACAAAGTCAGCATGAAGCCTAGACCAAGGGAACAGCCCAAAGGTATATCTTGGGTTGATATGGGTTGTGGTCCAGTTAGTGCAGTCCACCTACCCGAGAGAAGAGTTTATAGGGAAGGAGTGATTGGCCATGGTTGTAACCAGAAAGGCCACATTCTTAGGAATTGCCCCAACAAGAGAGAGACTAAGCTTTGTTTTGAACCTTGTCCACTGCCAGAGAAGAAGACTCCTTTTGCAAATGAGGAGAAGGTTTGGAGTTACTATAGCAGGTCAGCAGCATGAAGCACAGATAGATACCGGAAGCACCCAGTCTTTGGTGAGACGAGAGTGTCTGGAAGACCAAGTGGTTGAGTTGGGGCAGAGCGTAGCTCTTAGGTGTGTTCATGGTGAAAAGTTCACCTACCCTCTGGTAAGGGTAAGCTTGGAGATAAAAGGTGTAGGTTAAGAGTTACCAATAGCAGTTGAGGATAACATGCCATACCCATTAATTTTAGGGTTGGACATGCTGGGTAGTGAAGACTTGCTACAGAGTGCTCTGCAGGCAGAGACTCTAGTGGTCACACGGGTTCAAGCAGCCAAGCAGAGGGAGAGATCCCCAGATAATTGGGATGAGCTGCCATTTTCAATAGCACAGAGCCCGTGCATGTACCATAAAGCCCGAAGTCAGAGGAGGCAAGAGAAGCTCTGGGGCGTTCTCCAGAAAGATGGTAACTTTGTACCTCCAGCCATTCTTCTAGGAGATGCTTTTGACATCCCGAGTAATGTGGCCGCCACTCAGCGTGATAACCCGATATTGCGTATTTGTTTCAACAAGGCTGCAAGGTGACTCCAGGCTAAGACCGGGGAAAAGTTTGTCATAGAACATTACATACTTTACCACCAAGACGAGACTGGACAGAGACTGGTGTTGCTGAAGGATCTGAGTGAAAAAGTGCTTTTTCTTAGCCATAGTAGCCCTTGGTCTGGACATGTGGGGCAAGTAAAGACATCAGAAAGGCTAGCTAGACATTTTTATTGGCTGGGATTGGACAAAGGATGTGGCAAAATACATTAAAGAATGTGCCGAATGTCAAAAAGTAGGACCTGTAAAAAGGGTGGATAAGGTGCCCTTAATATCACTGCCAATAGTGGAAAAGCTGTTCTCCAGGATTGCAGTCGACCTGGTCGGGCCTTTAGAGTGGAGCTGCACTGGTTCTAAATACATTTTGGTACTGTGTGATTATGCAACACAGTTCCCTGAAGTCTTTCCCCACAAGAAGACCAATGCCAGCAGTATAGCTAGGAGACATATACAGCTGTTCTCCAGGGTAGGGATTCCCAGAGAGCTTTTAACTGATCAGGGATCCAATCTGACTTCCAAACTGATGAAACAGGTGAACAGTTTGTTAGGAATCAGGGGATTAAGGACCATGCCCTATCATCCACAGACTGATGGGCTTGTAGAGATGTTACGCAAGTTTGTGAATGAGACAGGGTCTGATTGGGACCAATGGTTACCCTACCTGCTTTTTGCATATCAAGAGGTTCGGCAGTCATCCACAGGATTCTCCCCATTCTAACTACTGTATGGTTGACATGTGCACGGTCCACTCAGTGTCCTAAGAGAGACTCTAGAAGGAGATGAAGACAGAGCAGAATCAAAGAATGTGCTAACTTTTGCATTTTAAGTTACAGGAGAAGTTTGCTGACCTATTCCAGATGATGAGAGAGAATATGGAGAAGGCACAAACTAAACAAAAGACATGGTATGACAAAACCGCAAGAGAACGTAACCTTGCTGTGGGACAAAAGGTACTTTTGTTGCTACCTACTTCTGAGAGCAGCTTACTAGCCAAGTGGCAGGGGCCTTATACAGTGACAACACAGAAGGGTCCTGTCACTTATGAGACTGAGATTCCTCCCCAGGTCCAGTGAGAACTGTGTATTACCACATCCCTGCACGTTTGCAGGAAGTCTTCAAAGAGGAACTGGAGCAAATGAAACAACACAGAATAAATGAACTGTCGGTGAGTGAATGGTGCAGTCCTGTGGTACTCGTACCAAAGAAAAATGGACAAATGCATTTTTGTGTAGCCTATTCAAAAGTTAATGCAATATCTGCTTTTGATGCCTACCTCATGCCAAGGGTAGATGAATTAGTGGAAAAGTTGTGTCCTACTAAATTTCTAACAACAATTGATTTAAGTAGAGGTTATTGGCAGATACCACCGGAGGTGGGTAGAGTAGCCAAAAGTTGTACTCAAGTAAGAGTAGCGTTACTTCAAAATAATATTACTCAAGTAGAATTAAAAAGTAGTTATCCAAAAAATTACTCAAGTAAGAGTAAAAAAGTATTTGGTGAAAAGACTACTCAAGTACCGAGTAGCTGTTTGATCATAATAAGACAGACAAAAATATAAAATAATGTGCAAATTCTGCTATTTCCAAATAATAAAATAAAAAATGAGTAAAAATAAATAACATCTTTACAAAATAAAGATGTACAAATAACACAAAGATCAAAATCTCAGTTTTTCACAACAAAGCTTTTGAAGCCAATACCTACAGTAGGTAACATGTATGATTGAACAGTGCAAACTACTTACAGTGACAAGATATACTGTACACTGACAGTATAATACTGCATATTCGCTTGCCCTCCAAATAGCACAGCTGATAGAAAATAACATTAGAACAAGGCAGCTTGTGCACGTACAAGAAGTCTCACTTTACCTTGACTGTCTGTGTCTGTGCATGTTTGGTTAAAATGTGCTTGTTCTTCACTATGTGAAGTGATGGTTAAGCTTCAGCAGGAGTTGGCTCTCATTTTTCATGTATTCTTTCTTTCCCTGTTCACTGTCTGTGAGGAGTTTGTGCCTCTATGCCACCATAGTTTGTGTGTGGTCATGTGACTGCATGGCTACGTCTGATTTGTGAAACGGAGCCATGTGATAATTGTTGCTACATGTGATTGGTGAAACGGAGTCTTGTGATTATTGTTGGTACATCTGATTGGCGAAATGGAGTCTTGTGATTATTGTTGCTATATCTAATTGGTGAAACGGAGTCTTGTGATTATTGTTGCTACGTCAGATTGGTGAAACAGTCATGCAGTAGATCCACTGGTGGCTTCTCTCTGGTAAAAATATAGCATATATAATGGAAACAAAGTAACGATTCGAGTGTTGCCCAATTTAGGGGTGTAAGAGTAACATTTCTTCTTCACAAATGTACTCAAGTAAAAGTAAAAAGTATGGTACAGTAAAACTACTCTTAGAGGTACAATTTTTTTAAAAAGATACTCAAGTAAATGTAACGGAGTAAATACAGTATAACTCATTACTATCCACCTCTGAATACCACTGACAGAAGAGTCTAAGCTTCTTACCACATTTCGAATCCCAGGAGGCTTATACCAATTCACTGTAATGCCATTTGGTCTATATGGTGCCACTGCCAATTTCCAACACCTGATGGACAACGTGTTGCAAGGAGCAGAAAGCTATGCTAGAGCATATATTGATGATATAGTAGTGTTTAGAAAATCATGGGAAGATCACTTGAAGCACCTTGCTGAAGTTTTCGACCATCTGAAAGCTGCTGGTTTGGTGGTAAACCCAGAAAAAACAATTTTAGCTAAGGAAGAGGTATCCTCAGGTTGACAAAGTGGCTGCCATCCAGAATCGCCTGCAGCGGGAGACAAAGTGACAGGTCCGTTCCTTTCTGTGCCTGGTGGTGTGGTATTGTTGATTCATACCGAGCTTTTCAAGTATTGCAGCATCCCTGTCTGACCTCTTGAAAAACCAAGCCCCTAGACGCATAAAGTGGACAGAAAAATGTGAACATGCTTTTAATACATTGAAAAAAGTGTTCTGTGAAAATGAATTTTTGCACTGTCCTGACTTTTCCAAACCTCCTTTAATTTAAGGGGAAGGAGAAGAAAGGAGACCTATTTTGTTTATCAGTTGACAGCTGTTTGATAGAGAAAAGAAATATGCGGTGTTGGAAAAGGAGGGACTAGCTATTAAATGGGTAATTTATAGTTTAAAATATTACCTTTGTCTACAGAGTTTGTTGTAGAGAGTGACCATAGGGCTTTACAATGCATGCAGCAAATGAGACAATCAAATGCACGTGTGGCCCGTTGGTATTTGTCACTCCAACCTTACAGATTTCAGGTACACTTTTTGTCGGAAAAGAAAAATCTCATGGCGGATTATTTGTCCCGACCATGCGACCTGTAATCTTAAGGGGGAGGGTGTGTGGTAAATCGTGCGCAACCGGGAGGGTGACAGACTGGCTGGACAATTTTGCCAGTTATATTTAAGGAGTTGCCGGCCAACACGGGATATCACACTGAGTTTTTGATTCTGCCTCCTGTCTTGGGTGTTGGTTTTTATACTGTATATAGAGCAGCAGATCTTCTGGTTTTGACCTTTTTTCTGTCATTGAATTTGCATTGTTTCTGGGTTGCCTCAATAAAACTTTTTGGTAGTTCCCTAGCATAACAATAATTGTTCTTTATTGTTATCTTATTTAACCCTCAATCCATGGACATACAAGGTCTAATGAAGCCATTTTGGAGATTTTCTCTAGTGGTTCCTCACTGCTTTTTGGTCTCAATAATGCATACATTTCCCCTTTAGGGAAATTGCACAATCAAAACCTTTTTGTGGTGGCAACTTCGGAACGTCTGCTTACTAAAAACATCTTTAATGTCTTTATGTGGGAAAGGTGTGATTTCTATATTTAAGCAGTTCTTTAAACAGAAAGATTCACAGGATTCAATTTCCTTTGTATAGCAATTATTTCCTGGCCTATGATGTTTAACCAAGGGAAACCCAAGAATCCATCTATGGGTAGAACTCTGTATAATAAAAAAAATTGTCGTATAATAAAAAAAAATTGTTATTCTGGAAAGAAATAAAACAAAAAGACTAAAAAATCAGCCAATAAGGATAAATAGGAGTATTATTAAAAAAGTAAAACTGAAAAGATCAATGTAAAAATAATAAAGCCATACAATTCTGATGTAGAGGAATACCGGAAACTACAGTAAGAGAACAAAAAAAGCATTTGAAACATGAAAACAGAAACCAAAATTAATAGAAAAGCCAAAACAAACTGCAAGGATTTTTTTCAGTATTGTCCCAGTAAAAGAGAAGTTAAGAAACTTTAGGGACACGAACAGAGAAATCATTGAAAATGAGAAGGAAATAGCAAATGAACTGAACACATTATTTCACCCAAGTATTTATAAAGGAAGAAACATGTAGAATGCCTCATGCAGAAGTAAAAACAAGCTCTGAGTTCATAGACTTCAAAATACAACAGTCAAATGTTCTTCAAGCCCTTAATATTTTTGAAGATCAATAAAACCCCTGGACCCAATCAGATCATACCAACTGTATTGAAAGAAATGAAAGATGTCATATATGAACCCTTATTAGACATATTTCAGCAGTCATTGCACCTGAGGAGTAGAAAGTTGCAAATTTGACTCTAATCTTCAAGAAGAGAGACACAATGATTCTAATAATTTCAGTCCAATTAGTCTTACTTCTGTGCCATGCAAAATTATGAAAACTATAATAAGAAATACAGGGTGATTCAAAAAGATTGATCCGATTTCAGAGTGCTATATTTTTATAACCGTGAGGTGGCTACGAACCAATCACATAACAATTGAAAGAGGGACTCATAGAGTTTCTGACTGTCACCGGAAGATGGCTAGCTTCAGTCTGCAAGGAGGTGATGACCCCTGAGCAGAAAGCGTACAGTGACGCCAGACATGTTCAATCTAGCATGGGATGAATTTAAATGTCATATTGATGTTGTCCGTGCAGCTGGAGGAGGTCATATTTAGCCCTTGTAAAATTACATAATAAACTTTATGCTCACCTAAACCATTTACAATTTACTGCATTGTTCTGTAATCATGAATCTTTTTGAATCACCCTGTATATTACAATATTGCCTAAATGAAAATAATATTCTAAATATACGCCAGCATGGGCTTATGAAAGGAAGGTCCTACCAAACAGACCTTTTAAATTTTTGAAGAAGCAACCAGAATAGTTAATTTACCTTGACTTTCAAAAAGCTTGTGATAGATCCCACACCAAACATTAGTTCTTAGCATCAGAGGTTAACCAGCAGGGGACAAAGGGTTCAAATAAGAGGAGAATGTTCCGCATGGAGCAAGGTCACCAGTAAACTCCCTCAGGGGTTTGTCCTTTATTATTATTTCTAATTTATATTAGTGACAATGGCTCTGGTATAGTTAGTAAACTTGTCAAATTCACAGATGACACTAGAATTGGAGGGATAGCAGACACTGAGGAGGCAGCAAAAAGAATTTAAAATGATTCTGACAACCTTCAGAACTGGGCGAACACTTGGAAAATGCAGTTTAATGTAGAAAAGTGCAATGTGCAACACATGTAGGCAAAAGTGCTGTCATACTGTCAGGAAGTATCCTTTGAAAAGGATTTAAGGGTATATGTTGATTCAACATTTTCATCAATTAATTAATGTGCAGAAGCAATTAAAAGGGCAAATAAAATGTTACTATATCATAAATACTGTTGAATTTAAGTCAAGCGATGTTATACTCAAACTATATAATGCATTCATATAAGACCATATCAGGAGTACTGTTTGCAAAAAAGACATAGCATATCATATCTTAAAGCTGTGTAGAGGAGAGCAACCAAGTACATCCCAGGACTTAAGGAAATGTCTTACTCAGACAGACTTTTATTAAAATTGTAAAGTCTCAAGCAGAGGAGACTGTGTGGTGACCTAATCCAGGTATTTAAAATCCTCAATGGCATTGGTAACGTAAATCCAGCAATCCAGGGGCCTCATGTATAAATGGTGCATACGCACAAAAATGTTGCGTAAGCCTGTTTCCACGTTCAAATCACGATGTATAAAACCTAAACTTGGCATAAAGTCACACATTTCCACGGTATGGGTTGGCACCCTGCCCGGGATTGTTTCCTGCCTTGTGCCCTGTGTTAGCTGGGATTGGCTCCAGCAGACCCCTGTGACCCTGTGTTCGGATTCAGCGGGTTGGATAATGGATGGATGGATGGATGGATGGATTTCCACGGTAGCTCATACTCTGGAGTATGCAAGTTCTGTGCTCGGTTTTGCAGACTGGTGGCACCCTTCGTCAAAGCAGTGTTACTGTTCCAGTGTGGTTTCCCTTTCTATTTTAGATCCACATCCCTGACATGGTTTTCTAAATACACTGAAATTAACCGCATATTGTTAATTAGTTTAATGCATCTGATTGTAATTAACCTGTAACAATATAATGGTCCACAGAATGGTCAAACTATTCTAAATACCATAGCTGCTTTAGCGTTGTTAATCTCACTGCACCTTCTTCTTCTTCTTTCAGCTGCTCCCGTTAGGGGTTGCCACAGCGGATCATCTTTTTCCATATTACTCGCAATGCACCACTCGGATTATTTATATCATTGTATCTGAGTGGGGAATCACAGATCTACACCAGCTGATTGGAAAGAGAATTATCAGTATACAGCATGAAGCACATGCTGCTTCAGCCATGCTGTCTATTGAACTGCTCTCACACGACAAACACTTCAGAGCCTTTCCTGTACGGACATCGCGGTTCAGAAACAGTTTCATCCCAAGAACTATAAACGCACTCAATCAGTCCATCAAGTGCTCCTTGTAGAACTGTTTGTACTTATAAGTACAATTACCTCACTGCAAACATGCAATACAGTTATAATATTGCACAGCCTGAGCCACTTTGTAAAGCGCGTATTTATATATGATGACGATATCATTTTTAAGATGAAATAGCAAAATATGTTTATTATATTATACAGATAAAACTTTTAACTTAATTTAAATAATCTATATTGTTAATAATTAAACATGTGAGGACACGGTGCCGCAGCGCTAGCAAGGAGCTGGCGCCCCGTTCACGGATTGTTCCTGCCTCACACTGTATTCTTGCTGTGGCTGGCGCAACACTGGAAGGATAGATGGATAGAATAATAAAATATGTACTATGAAGATATTTCAATGTTCCTGAAAGGTTTTGAAGAATCGGCGTTCTAAGCTTACAGATGGTTTAATGTCTATTACAGAGCTGATTGTGTGGCGATTGGGTATTTGGAGAAAGAAAAGTAAGGACAGAAATTGGGGGTTAGTACGTTTGCAAGAGACAGTACTGCTGCAATAAATTATTTCATCAAAGGTTGCGCACGGTGCAGCAAGCATCTTGCATGAGGCATGAACAATCACTGCGCCACTGTGTTCCCATGTTTAATAACATGCTTTAACTACTATCATCATGAAAATGATATCAAGTATACAGCTCAGTATTTTAATTATTCAGAGAGCTGTAATATCACAAATGTAATAGATTCTGTGTCTTGTCGGAGGAAGAGAAAGCCCATTTAAGAAGCACGTAGTGATTCACACACACAGAGCACATAGAAGATCAAATACAAAACAAAACATTTAACGTGCTATTTTAGTTATGATGGGATTTGAGAAACTAGTAAATGAAAGAATTTTAAGTTGAAGTTTATGATGTTCTACTTTAATGACAAAATAAACTACGCGATTAAAATGGAAATTTCGAGATTAAATTTTATATTTCGAGCTTTTTTCTCACTGTGTCCCTAATTTTTTTCTTTTCTCTGTACTCTAATAAGCTTTCATATGACACTCAGACAGTGGGCTATGACTCGCCTTTTCACGGTGACTTTGATATCTGACAACTTCTTTTTAATTTTGGGCACTGTGCAACTTTGTGAACTTGAGCTTTCGAGTTTCTCCGACACTCTATGTCACTCGATCAACTTCCTTTTGTTGTTTATACCACTGTTTAAACCAACAAATAGTACGTTTTTCCTTGTCTCCACTTGGTATTCGCTGAAATTCTTCTATTTTCCCCCATGCTTTTGCCATTGCCTTTTCACAGAATGCTGAGCTAAAGGGCTATTTATATTGATTTGCATATTCAAAGAGGCGTAATTCTGGGAGGAGTTGGGGTGGGGCAGCAGGCGCGTGCACGAACGTTACTTTTCACGCTGACCGGGATTTATGGAGCAGAAGAACGTGGAAGTTGGCAAACACACAGATTTATGCATCTGGATTTTTTTGTGCGTACGAACATTTCCGCTTTTGTCCGCACGCCATGTTTTAGTGTGAATTCTACTCATGGCGTTATGCATGAGGCCCTAGGACATCACTGGAAATTAAGGGGAAGTCCATTTAAAACTGAAGCCATTAAGCTGTTACTTTTGCAAAGATTTGTGGGACTCTGGGACATGTAGTTGAAGCAGAAGTATTGCCAACCTTTAAGAAGAATGTGGATGAGATATTGGGGCATCTTAGCTGTTAGCTAATCAAACGGTTTTGATGGACTGAATAGTCTCCTCTCATTTGTCAATCTTCTTATGTCCTTATCTTTTCAAGATGCAGATAACCTATTTGTGTCTATATTTTGAATATAAAAAATTCAAGAACTTCATTGCCAATAAGCGCTCCATCAAGGGAGATTACCTGTGGCTTATATTGCAAAAGGAGTTTTCTTACATTGTACAATGAAAACAACTCACTGCTAATACAATTGGACAACTACCATAATGGTTTTGACAGCCACTGTAGCCAGTTACTTCTACTCATAAACAGGGCTGACATTTTTGTTTAACCTTTAACTTAGGACAGCCTGCACCATGTTCAGAATTTCCACAATAAAAGCAAAACCCTTTCTTAACCCTTTACAATCAATGAGCCAACTGCTGTATTATGTAAAACAGTAAGGAGACTGTGGAAGATTGTGGGTTCGGTTCCTCCCTGTGTGGATAACGCTTTGAGTACTGAGAAGAACGCTATATTAATGTAATGAATTATTATTATTATTATTATTATTATATTGGAAAGAGACTATTACTTTTTATAACTCTTTAAGTTTTTAATTTACTGTGCCAACCAACTTTTTTGTAAAGCTGTGTAATTTGACAGAGTGTAATTGCCTGGTTTGTTTTTTGTAAGATTTAGGTGTTTAGCCTGTATTTACTTGAGTTTATCAAATAATTGTTCTGCCATGGGTGAAAAAGAAAAATATGAAAAAGACCAGGCGATAAAGAGAGAAAGTATGTAGTTGAGTAAACATACTGAGGTGAATACTAAGAGATCAAAAGTCCCAAAGCAACAAAGCCCAAATTGTAAACTAAACGTGGAACAAAACACATCAGGTCTGGAAAATCCCCCACCCCCCCCCTTTGAGTTTTAAGAGTCAAGATTTACTAACAGTAGATAGGGGGTGATGGTCCTCCTCTGAGTTTTGAGCATCCAGATTTACTAACAATATATTGGATGTCGGGAAGGTTCCCCTTGGAATTTTGTGGTTCAGGATTTACTATCATTAGATGAGAGGTGCTGAGCCTCCAGCAAGTTTTGAGCATTCTAATTTATTACATTAGCTTGAAGAGCAGTGTGTTGGCATCCCCTTGGAGTTTTCAGTGTCAAGATGCATTAGGATTCAATTGAAAATGTCCAGACTGAATATGACTTAATGTTTCACTAGAAATGTTGCCTTTTGTTAAGTTTTGTTAAATTTGACTTGATTGTATGGAATGTCACATGCTTTAAATAAATTCAATAAAAGTAAAAAAAAAAAGAGAAATGTTATCTACGAAAGTGTACAAAGTGGCTAAAAGACCTGGGGCCTCATGCATAACGTCATGTGTAGAATTCACACTAAAACATTCAAGCTAAAAGCGGAAATGTGTGTATGCACAAAAAAATCTAGATGCATAAATTTGCGCACACGCCAACTTCCACGTTCTTCCACTACATAAATCCCGGTCAGCGTGAAAAGTAATGCTCGTGCCTGCCACCCCTCTCAGACTCCTCCCAGAATTATGCCTCTTTGAATATGAAAATCAATATAAATAGTCACTTATGTTTTCCATTCTGTGAAGAGACAATGGCAAAAGCATGGGGGAAAAAGAAGAATTTCACTGAATACCAAGTACAGGCAAGGAAAAACGTACTATGTTGGTTTAAGCAGTGATATAAACAACAAAAGTTAGTTGATCAAGTAACAGAGTGGCAGAGAAACTCGAAGTTCAGAAAATCGCAAAGTGCCCGAAATAAATAAGAAGTGATCAGATATCAAAGTTGCTGTGAAGGCGAGTCATAGCCCACCGTCTGATTGTCATATAGAAGAGTATTAGGGTACAGAGAAAAGAAAAACAAAATAGGGACACAGTTGAAAAAACTCGTAGTTTATTTTGTCATTAAATTAGAATGTCATAAACTTCATCTTAAAATTATTTAATTTACTAGTTTCTCAGATCCCATCGTAACTAAAGTAGGCACGTTAAATACTTTGTATTGTATATGCTCTTCTATATAATCGATGTGTGTGAATCACTATGTGCTTCTTAAACGGGCTTTCTCTTCCACAACAGGACACCGAATACATTACATTCATGATATTACACCTCTCTGAACAATTTAACTATTAAGATGTATACTTGATATAATTTTCACAATGATAGGAATTAAAGCATGTATTAAACATGTGGCGCAGTATTAGCAATGAGTTGTCACCCTGTCCAGAGATTGTTCCTGCCTCCCGCAAGATGCTTGCTGTGCCCTGCATCGATGAAATAATTTATTGCAGCAGTACTGTCTCTCTCAAACGTACTAACCCCCAATTTCTGTCCTTACTTTTCTTTCTCCAAGTCACCAATCGCCACACGATCAGCTCTGTAATAGATGCCAAGCCATCTGTAAGCTAAGAACACCGATTCTTCAAAACTTTTATGGAACACTGAAATATCTTCATAGTACATGCTGAATTATTCCATCCATCTATCCATCCAGAGTCATGCCAATCCCAGCAAGCATACAGCGTGAGGCAGGAACAATTCCTGAGTGGGGTGGCAGCTCGCCGCTACCGCTGTCCACCTTGTCCTCACATGTTTAATTATTAACAATATAGATTATTTTAATGAAGTTTAAAACTTCAAGAAGCTCCAAGAAGATAACGCTTGGAAATCTAAATCGACTTAGAAGCCATTCGTCATCATATGTAAATACGCACTTTATAAAGTGACTCAGGTTGTGCAATATTATAACTGTAGTGCAAGCTTACAGTGAGGTAATTGTACTTATAAGTTCAAACAGTTCTACCAGAACACTTGATGGACTGAGTGAGTGCATTTAGAGCTCTTGGGATGAAACTGTTTCTGAACTGCGAGGTCCCTACAGGAAAGGCTCTGAAGCGTTTGCCATACTGTATGGAAGATGTTCAAATAGACTGTGTGCATGGCTGAGCCAGCGTGTGCTTGATGCTATATCCTGATAATCCGATCAGCTGCTGTAGAACTGTGATTCCACACTCAGATACAGTGGGTTAAATACTCTGAGTGGTGCACTGAGAGTAACAATGCTAAAGCAGATATAGTATTTAGAACAGTTTGGCCATTCTGTGCATCATTATATGGTTACAGGTTGACTACAATCAGATGACTTAAACTAATAAACGATATGCGGTTAATGTCAGTGTATTTGATAAAGCCGTGTCAGGAATGTGAATCTAAAAAATAAAGGGAAACCACACAGGAACGGTAGCACTGCTTTGATGCTGGGTGCCACCAGTTTGCAAAACTGAGCAGGGAACTTGCGTATGAGCGTGGAACCGGGTGTACACAACATTTTTGTGCGTATACAACGCTTATACATGAGGCCCCTGATCTGGCAATTCATTGGGGGAACTTGGAAGAATAAAGGAGAAGAACTTGTGTGCTGTAAAATAGAAATTAAAGAATCAAATTAAAATTGCTTCATTTCAAACTGAGCTACACATGGAGAGGACAGTTTTAAGGCCATTTACTAAAGCTATTCAGTATTAGATTTGTCTGACTTGAAGCATCCTCCACTCCGACTAAATGTTCATCATAAGTTAGCCATGGACTGAACAGGAGTCTACTTACTTAGGTGCACCTGTCTTAGATGTTCAGGCAAAGCTCTTCTGATGGAAACCTTCTTGACTCTATTGTAAGCATGTATATCCTTACTTAATATTGCTCTTTAAAAGATAAAAAAAAAAAATCTCACCTCCTGTGTAATTTGATTTAATTTTTTTTAATAATCCTGAATTTCTGCAACTTGTTGAAACGTTTCCATCTGAATAGAACCATTATTCTTTTCACTGTAATAGTCCAGATGGATATTGTTCCCTGTTGAATGTACACAACCCGACTAGCTGGAGCAGCGGTAATGCTTTTATCTTTAATTCTACTCTTTATAAATTAATATAATAAAATATATTCATATTATAATGACTTGCCTGAATCAAATTGGCTTTCATCCAGTGCTTCAGGTAAACTTGGGAAACCCTTTCATGCTCAATTCAATCCAACTACAGTCCTTGCCGACTCTTTTGAAGTTTCAGGCCACAGGAGGCCCTGTGAAAACAAAAGAAATAGGGACGCCTGTGACATGGCCTTTGTCTTTCACCTCACTCTTTCATTGGACTCATGCCCTAACTTGCTCATTTTCTCCTTATGAGTACTTCTGTCCAAGTCATCGATTACTACTCTTTGTAGCCTCTACACTCCTGCTGTCCTGACAAACTCTCTCCAGACAGCCTACAGTGCGAGAGAGTAAGTCCATTTTATTTGTACACTAATGTACGGTGTTGTTGCGGTGATGTATTATTGCACCGGATACAATTTCCTTCCTCACTTGTTTTGGCTCACTGCTTCCGAACATTATGCTATGTTAGGTTTTTGGATGTTGACTGATGGCATTAGTGGAGGCATGTGTCAGAATGTTCTTGCATATAGAAAAAAGAAAAAGTTTATTCCCACACAGGAAAAAAAAATAAGTTTAGAAGTGATCCCAAAAAACAGAAAATCACTTTTATGATTTTCACACTCTTGTCTTGGTTTTAGCTAATTTGTGTGTTTACATTTACATTTATTTGCTTAGCAGATGCTATTATCCAAAATGACTTACTGAAGAGGTAAATTATTGAGTAACATTAGGCTTGGGGCCTGTTTGTTCAGCAAGTGTAGTAGGTCAGATAACAAAAGTTGATTGCCACGGGTAAAAAGATGTAATAACTCATACATTTACAATCAGATTACAGTCAATAAAGCAATTAAACTTAAATAACCAAGAATATAAAGTATCACAGCTAAAAGTTGTTTTTTTCATCTTTTCAGTTCAACAGATATTCACAGAAAAAATTGGTCTTCAGTCGCTTCTTAAATACATTGAGGGACTCCACCAACTCGGAACTACCCTGGAAAAGTGTCTGGATTGAGACTTGATACCACGTAGAGGTGACCTCACCAGATGCTGTTCCCTGGCAGACCTAAGTGGGTGAGCATGTGCATAGCACCTCACCAGGGTCTCCATATACACAGGTGCTGACCCAATGAGTACTCTGTAGACAAGCATCAGGGATTTGAACTTAATTTGTGCTGCTACAGGGAGCCAATGTAGCGACCTGAAGAGAGAAGTGACGTGTGCCCATCTAGGCTGGTTGAGTACAAGAGGGGCCACTGCATTCTGAATCATCTGCAGCAACTTCATAGCGCACATGGGTACTCCTGCCAAAAATGAGCTGCAGTAGTCTGGACACGACAAGACCAAAGCCTGGACCAGAAGTTGTGCTGCATATTCTGTCAGATAAGGTCTGATCTTGCAGATGTTGTACAGCATGAACCTACATGAATGAGAAACAGTAGAAATATGGTTGTAAAAAGTTAGCTGTTCATTGATCACCACCCCAAGAACGCGAACTGACCTGGCAGGTGTTAACGACAGTGAGCCAACCTGTACAGAGATGGGGAGCTGAACAGACTGGCGGGCCAGGGTGTTGGAAAAAGATATGCTCAGTCCTTGGGCCAACTCTACTTTCATTATACTTACTTTCACTTGGGGACTTTAATCTTGAATATAATATCTCTTTTGATTATTATGCCGATGATTAAAAACTTAATAATTCATGTCAGCTTTCTGTACCTAGTGAGTGTTTCAAGGAAACAAGGACCTGGATGGTTGATGATTTTTTTCAATTAAATATTTAAAAAACAGTGGATGTGTTGTGTCATCCAAATACATATCTCTCACTGTCATCAGTTGATTTTGGTCAGTTATCACAATATCCTATGCTAGATGTTAAAAATCTGGGTGTAACTTTTGTGATTGTGATCTTAGTTTTGACCAACAAATTAATTCCGTTGTAACTTAGGACAATCTCTAAAATTAAGCCTTTTCTCACTTTTTCCTCACTAAAAATGACCATCCATGCCTTTGTCTCCTCTTGACTACATTACTGTAATTCTTTATATTCAGGTTTGAGTCAGTCTTCTATTGCTCATTTGCAGCTGGTTCAGAATGCAGCAGCTGGACTACTCACTGCCACAAAAAGAAGGTTCTCTTCATTGGCTTCCTCTTTCTTTATCATATTCATTTGAAGATTTTATTGTTTGTTTTTAAGGTGCTATATGGACAGGCCCCTTCATATATTATTGCTGATTTCATTATACCTTATTGTCCACACAAATAACTGCGGTCATCTAATCAGTAAATGCTGGTGGTTCCACAGTCAGGTGATTACCATATATACTCACGGATAAGTTCTGCGGATAAGTCGGGGTTTGATTTTACTGTATAATTTCTGGTATTTTATAATGTCGGTCATATAAGTCGAATGCGGGAAAACTCACGCTATTGGTCCAAGAGATTATGATATACTAACACCCACCTGAGAGAGTAACCACGGAGCACACTGCCTTTTTTTCTTGTATTGTGCCTACGTGACCACACAGTAATATTTGTGTTCACACCCTCATATACCTTTATCGTAAGAGCATCCCTTATGTACGATGGAGCATTCAATCAGAAGAAAATATGAAGCTGGTTTTAAATTAAATGTCATTTAAGTAGCAAAAGAAACTGGTAACTGCGCAGCTGCAACAAAATTCGATGTGCCTGAGAAACTGGTGCAAGTTTGAAGGAGGCAAGAAGATGTAAAAAAAGAAAAAATAAGTGTTGTATTTTTGAACAGGCATATAAGTCAGGGTCTCATTTTATGATCGATTTTTCGGGTTACAAGACCCAGGTTATAAGTGAGTATATCCTGTAAGCTTTTTCCAAATTTATGGAAGACATATACACATATCCTCTAGATGCAGCACTAAAGCATTTCCATAGGTGATAGCCACATTTGAGTGTTTACTGAGTGGATAGCCACATGTCTGTTGTCATCAGATCAGTCTCATCACTTATGCATTTTAAATCCAGATTGAAAAAGTATTTGTTTTCTTTTGCTTGACAAAATAAGCTGTTTCGTATTTTAACAAGTTAGAAAATGTATGCACAGAGTAACATTCGAGTGCGTTCAGGAACTTAGTTAACTAATTTGAATGTTAGAGCATTTTCTATGATTTATTTGCTTCATTAAAGAGACAGATATTACATTTTAAATATTTTGACTACTGAGGATCTCTTTTGCTGACAGGAGGGGCTATTGGATATGTAAAAGAAGAAAATGCTAAATACAAAATCTACAAGCCAAAGTGGCTTCCGTATGCTAAATCTAATGGTGGTTCTCCAAGAGGAGGGGCCTCCTGTTTAAATTTTGTTACTAAATCTTCTTTAATAAAGATTCTGGTGGGACTTGCCTCTGTTCAAGCTGGAGTTTTACATTACTCCCTTTTGTGAGACATATTTTAAGATATTTCAAACTGTCTTTACATTTTGACCTTTAAAAGCCTGTTCACCAAAGCCTGAAGCCTCCCAATTTCCTAGGGGCCAGGATCCCCTATGTTGAGAACTATTTTTGGGCTAGTCCAGTTAGAATTAAGGCCTCATCATTTTGCAATTGCTCTTCATTGCCTCTCTCAAGGCAAGGCCTTTTTGTGTTGTTTTTATCATTTTTACCTCATTTTCCATTTTTATTAATGAATCCTTGACTTATAAAGAGTCTCTGAGGATTTACAGCTATCCCTCCTTTTTGAGACTTTTTGCCAAATTCTAGTTGTTTTTCCAGTTCCCCAGTTTTGGGCCTGCTCCAGCAGAACCCAGCAGAGGCCTGACTGAGTGCAGGTGAGCCTCAGCTGGATAGTGTTATTTTTCAGCCAGGCTTCCTTCCCTGCTGGGGTTGGAATGTTTCTTTTTTGTCTTTTTTGTTTATTTGTTAGTGTCTGTGTGTTTTTTGGGTGATTCCATAAGAGGAGGGACCACCCATCCATAACTGGAAGGGACCGCCCTCAGCCCTGTAGCTAAGGAAAACCTATAGTCCCTTGTGGTTCATTTAATGTACTAGGCGGGTGTTTGGATCTCTTGTGTTTTTGCTAATTTTGATTATTACTGAATTTATGGATTTTTGTGACCTTTGCTCTGAATTGTGTATTTTGACTTTGTTTGCCATTGGATTATCTTTTTTAGGCACTTCCTTGTGCTTTTTGAGCTCTTGTTGACTTTGATTATTTCAGAGCATTTTGTTAAATAAATCTTTTAATTTACAAAGATTGATTGTTGCCCACTTTTTGACTAGCCTTTGTTTGACCGGTTTCCCCTTCCAGTGAGCATTTTCAGGATGTTTCGGTACTGTGTTGCTAGACTTTCTCCAGGTTTATGACAGGAAGACCAGTTAGGATTTTGGCCTGGTCCCTTGCTTGTTTTTGGAGGCCTCACACCATTGTGCAAACTCTGTGTCATAACACAGAACATAAAAGTAGTCCATAAACAAAGCTCCTTCACATATGATCAAGTTTTCAATTTGAAGCAGGACTCATGACCAATGAGTGAGCTGGAGAGGCAGGTCTTCAATTCAAAGCCATTGTCATGTGTGAATGGGTTTCCTATTTGTGTACTGCTTTTATTTTCCATAGTTATTTATTTAGCAACAATTTAGCAAAAAACACGTGTATTTTGCAGTTGTCAACAAACAATTGAATGACTTGATATGTGGATTATGCAACATGAGTAATGTGAGATGTTTTTGATATGCTTGCTATTGTCCAGAACTGGTCACCTGTGATGCCCAGGTTGCCCGCAGCTGGTATACTCCTTTGTACCTGAGAAATCAATAGGCAAATGAAGACATGTGACATCTAGAGCTGGTGTGAAGCACATTGTTCTTTTTATTCTCAATCAATATTCAAAAAGTGAAGTGTCAAATTCTTCAAATAATAAATAAATACTCAATAAAAGCAGTGCTTGTGAAGATATTAAAATGCTTGAACAAAAATTCCAAATCATTAAAATTCAATAATAAAATGTAATCCAGAATCATTTTCCTTTTTTAAAATTACATTCTTCTGAACCAGCATGTCTTTCTCTTTCATCTCTCCAGCTTACTCTTTTCAGCCATCATCTTTTGGTGTCCTCTGGGATGTTCGGAGCAAGGCCTCTGTCTTCCTTACGACTTCCTTGCCATCTACAGAATCCCTAGGAGTCCACTTGATCACTCCCAGCTCCTTGGTACTGCTCAACAGGGGACGATCCACTGCTGGATTGCTGTTCCTCGAACTCACTTGCAGGGCCAGAGGCTGCCTGCCTACTCACTATAATGTTGGTTTGAACTCCCAATTCTGCCATTCTCACTCTCTTCTTATACAGCAAATAACTTACCTCTCATGCTCCCTTTCTGCCTTATGGGCACAGGTGTTCCACCTAGAGACCAGTGGTGCACCATGCATCAACAAGGCAGAGCCAAGTTGCACTGGTTTAAACTAAAAACCAGCACACATCCACATACCCATAATATGCATCATTACATCAATGGAGGCTCCCATTCTATCAGAAATGTTGTGTTTATTTTCCATAACAAACATGAGAGCAAAAATGTTTCAAATTGTATGAAGTAACAAAACATCTTTAAGCTCTAGAATTTTCTGTGAGTTTAAAGAAGGTATCTCAAAATACCTTGACGGGGGGAAATGGTGTTAGAAAAAGAACACGATATACAATTTTCAGTACTTCTTAATCCAATTCAGGTTTATAGTCTATCAGGATGTAGTATGTCCCAACATTATCAGCTGTTAGGCAGTAACCATCTTAGATGATCAGTTTAGAATCAGCTACATTAACAGACACATTGAACGTGAGAAAAAACTTGGAGGAAGACACAGACTGAGAAAGACTGAAGCATTCGTTGGGAACCCAGTATGCTCAATTCGTAAGGCAGCAGCCCTAAAAACTGTGCCACTATGCCACCAGGAAGAAAAAAAAAAGATAAAATATATGCACCGAATCTCTGATCCCCTAATTTGGGAGGCTTTAAATGACAATGTGTTTCCAGATATGCAGACGTAATAAAATTTCTACTTTGAAACATCCTCCGAATTAGCAGGAAGCGCTAAGGAAAGAGTAGTTAATCCAATAATGAAAAAAAAATATTTGTTTTTAAAATTGACTCTGACAGATGAGCACTTCCAGAGTAATAAATCAGCTACCATCTAGACTGTTATTATCTCTGTGTGTCAAAATCCACAAAAAAAAAAAAAAAAATTATTGATTCTTTGAAAAGAAACATCTCCAAAGGCCGTGTCCATCAGGCCGTCGATGCCCTGTAACAGCTGCCTGCTCTTCAAATACACCAAGACAGAATCCTCAGGAGAAAGAACTGGATCAAGTCTGTAAATTACAGGGAATTTCCTAAGAAAGTAAGTGCGGCATTTTTAAAAGTAATAAGCTCAATCCACTTTTTCCACCTATGACTGTAAGATGTGTCCTTCTGGTAAAACATATTCTGTTCAGTTTAGGCAGAAATAATCCCATGAGAAATATCGGCATCATTTTATTTATAGTCAAGTTCCATATTTGTTTCCCTCATTTCAATAGAAATGAGGCTAAATGGTAAATAGAACAGATGAGAAGTAGGGGGGCAGCCAGTGTTGTGGAGGATGGTGTGCGACAACATTAATCTAAATGCAGTGGAAATTCCTGTGACAGGTACGGCTTGCCATACAAGCAGGGTAATAAACAAACTGCTTCATTTTGCACTCAGCTTTCTTCTCCACCTTAATAAATGACCTTCACATTCTATTTTGCCTCTCCATACGGTTTCATTTTTTTGCATATCAGTGAACATTTAAAACCTGTAACTTGACAGTAAGTTATTTAACAATTTCCTTCTCGCTGTATTGATTTAGATTAATTTAATAGTTCTGGGGGATTGGAGTTGGAAGGCCTGGGGACCTGTTTGTCCTCTGCTATTGGAAATAAATTGGCAGGCCTTCCCCGCGACTTCTGCCTTCATTTATAGCAGTTTAATCTTGGGTGACCTCAGTGGCAGCCAATTTATTGCAAGGTGGATGAGGTGGAGAAGTTTGTTCAGCAACAGAGGCCTTTTTTTTTTTTGTTGCCCCCCTCGTTCCTCGCTTTGCCACTTACGTCTGGAACAAGTTCAGGAGCCGCCAGATGAAAATCTCTCCTTGTTTAAAATCATTTAAAACATAAGGGAATCGAATGACTTGGGCCCTGCAAAACATTCCCAGCAAGGTTTACTTTGGGGCACGGCTGATTGCCAAGGTTTAAAGCCAAATTTGCAGATTCAGAGTGAAAAATAACTTGTGAAAGCTGCATATGAAGCGATCACTTTTTCATTTATTTGGTATATTAGGGCTACCAAGCTATGTTTAACAGTGTCTTTTTTATTGTTCCATCATGTTCTCCAGTCAGTATCACTCCATCTTACACAACTGTTTTACTTTTAATGGAAGCTAATGTTATTCAGTGGTGCAAATTGAGGTAAGGGGCAGGTAAATGAAATGACAGAACTAATAAAAACAGCAACGGCGGTTCTTGTTGGAGAAGGAGAGCACTCATCCTGTTTTGACTAGCGCCTGCTGGATTGTTGTTTTCCATTTTTTAAATTTGGTTTCATTTTCTTTGGTAGAGCTATATATTCCGTAAACACTTTAATTCCCAAAGTTGCTGCCTACTTCAAGGCTCCACTACAGTTGGATCGCCTTATCTCTGCCAACCTAGCAAAACTACTAGTCTGATTTGTACCTGTCTGTTATAAACAGACACAAACCTAGAGATTTGCACATACTGGTCACACTTTATTCCACTGCTTCATTCATTTTTAGATTGAAGGGGCATTAAAGGCAGAAACCAACTCTAGACGGGTCTGTCACACACAAACGCTGGTTATAGTGGCTCAAAACCCTCAAACCCCTATACTTAGTCCAGTTTGTGTCACAAATTAATTGAGCATTGTTTTTGGTATCTAACAAACCAGTCATCTTATGAAGCCACTCAATCCAGTAGAGGATTCTAGAAGATTGGAAACTCTCAAAAAAGCAATGGATGCAAGGCAGAAACCACCATTGGGAATTCTACCATTTATAACCATATTCACTCCAGATTGGCTGATTCAAGTCACTGGTTAAGCTAATATATACATGTTGAAGCACCAGCTCAGTCTAGCACAGGGTTGAGGGTTGTGTCCCATTATCATCA
Organism: Erpetoichthys calabaricus; assembly: GCF_900747795.2. Lineage (NCBI taxonomy): Eukaryota > Metazoa > Chordata > Cladistia > Polypteriformes > Polypteridae > Erpetoichthys > Erpetoichthys calabaricus. Next base: position 43,603,559 of record NC_041401.2, read on the forward strand.
GATGCCTGGCAGAAACCACCACTGAATAGTCAACCAAATCTGTACTGGGGGCATTGACAACTTATTCCAAAATGGCCAATGTAGTATTACCAATTAACCTAAGGTGCACATCTTTAGGACTCACAACCCTTTAAGAATCAGGTGAATCCAATATGGAGTCGTGGGAAGCCAGGTTGGGTGCACAGCGTCATTAGGTGCTCAGCAGGAACAACCCTGGATGGGTCAGCACACCACTGCTGGGCACGCTGATAATTACTGTATTCCTATACTCATTCATAACACAGGTCTGCAAAATTAAACTCATAAAAATTGTGAAATAGTTATTTTTACTTCCATTAATGAACACAATAAAAATATAATTAAAATGTTTCAATCATTTCACATTTAAGTGCAAAATTGAACAGAAATGTAATTAAAATTCAACAGATTGTATTCATATATACAATATTGTTCAAAATCAATTTAATATGAATGCGGTGGGTTTGCGCCCAGGCCCAGAGTTTGTTCCTTCCTTGTGCCCTATGTTGGCTGGGATTGGCTCCAGCAGACCCCCGTGACCCTATATATCATGGGGACCCTCGGATATAGCAGGTTGGAGAATGAGATGAGAATTTAATATGACAATATTTATTAAATCCAATTATTTCTGACAATATATGTAAAGAAAACAACAGTAATGATTCATTGATTTAAATATAACTTGTCTAGTTTTTGTCACTTCTTGGTTTTTTTTGATCCAAATGTTCTTTTGGTGGCCCATCATTAGTATTCTTTTTTTGGTGTGTCCCAATGAATCATCTTGCAATAGTCCGCCATCACACTGACACCCCAGTGTCCCTGCTCCTTTCCTTCTATGTCTTTGATATCCTATTGGAATCTTTCACCCTGCTTTTCAATCATCACTCCAAGATTTTCAGAGAACAATTCTAGGTACCAGCTTTAACTTTGGAAAATTTAATTTTGCTTACCTGCTCTGCAGTTTTCACTCCGTCACTGAGTAAGCTGCTATTATAGTGCCCATTTTTGGCCATGTTGGCTGGTTTCTCAATCCTTGCACATGTGCGTCTCGCATGATTTCCTTTATGTTAGGAAAAGAAAGCAAGTAGCTGAGTCTGCACACATGGACCAGCTGTGGAGAAAGCTGGAGGTAGGAGTTGAAATTTATTTGCTTTAAAAATGTCACCTTTTTCAGTTTCTAAGATTGGTTCTAAATCCTGGAGATATGGAAATATGTACTGTAAGGTAGCGTATGTGATGGAAGAGGGCGACCACAATGGAATGGATTCTCTTGTTTTTTTTTTAAATGGTCCCAATCTATTCTGTCACACCGAGTGGGACTGAAGTGATTAAAAACCCCATCAGTTTGGGATGGGCTGGTGAGTGTAGATGCCATTGATGAGTTTGTTAAAAAGAGTTTTGAGAGTTTGAGCTCTGCCTGGTTTATGAACTACTAGCTGGCACTGACTCCCACAAAATGGCCTATGACACCTTTACGCTTAATGTACTCCTTTGTTCTTTAGAAGCTGATTAAATAGCACCCCATGGTTAATAAACCTACACATCAACATACACATTGTGGAGAATGTGGTTGTCTTAACTCCTTTCCTATACCCTAACGCAGAATTCTGGTGAAGTGCATAGAATGATATAATGAAACAGTATTTATTAATGAAGAAAGTAAAGTTCACCAGGAGGGATAATGAAAGGGAGAAAACAAAGTGAAAATAAAAATGGACAGTAATAGTCATTAGTCTTTTCTGTGCCTTCATGCACATTGCAACTCCTAGGAACTTTCCAAAGAAGTTCAGTTAACTAAATTCAAAGTGAGTAACCAAACCAGATTTGTTCTCAAAAAATTGTAATTTTTTTTTCACTAAGTTATTCATTTATTTGTTTGGACACTCTTACTTGCTGTAAGGAGAAAAGAGGCAGTACAAGGTAAAGTGTTGGGGTAGCAATTAAAGAAAAAAAGGCAAAGCCAAAAAAATAATAATAATAACACCAAATACCACTGATCATTAACAATTATAAATTTGATGTTTCTACTGGCAGTATGGCTCTGATGGCCACAGTCCATTAAATGAATGCTGACGCCTGGTTACGTTATTTGTTTAATAGCAGGGGGACCAGAAGGGGCAGGACTCCCGTGACCTAACAGAAGGGACATCAGTCATCTTTGGAGGTGTCTTCCACTCTAGGACTGGAATTGGAAGTGAAGTTAGTAGCTGCATCTCACCCTCATCTGACCCTCAGTGTACCCCGTGAGCCGCATGCTTATGTAGCACATATGCTTGACACTGCACTGTGATGATTTTTATAACATGGCCATCATAACAAAACCCTAGGAATTAAATAACAAGTCCCCTAGAAAAACTTGTTCAGCTTAGAAATTATTCATAAAAAATAAGCATCTTGACAACTGGTTTTCTTTGAGTTTATGTGCCCTCTAGTGGTCAGAAGGTGTACACCACCTCGGACATTTTCTCTCATACTGGCACCAACTACCTAACATTGAGTCTGTTAATGTGTCACAAGTTCTTACCTGTTTCACGTAAGATGCTGTAGGCCAGGGGTCCCCAACTCCAGTCCTGGAGGGCCCCAGTGGCTGCAGGTTTTCATTCTAACCCTTTTCTTAATTGGTGACCTCTTTTTGCTGCTAATTAACTTATTTTGAATTAATTTTATTTGACTTGCTCTTGAAGACTCGGCCCTCTCAAGTGTTTCTATTTCCTTAATTAGAAGACAAACAATAATGAGATACAAAATGAGCCAAAACGTGACCAACAAATTGTGGCCATCTTAGAATATCTGAAAATAAAGAAAGATGAAGGTCTAGGGAATGTTGATCTGCTCAGGTCCCCAGAACATTGTAACAGTGCTCTTAAAAAAGAGAAATTCAACAATTTCAAAAATGTCTGCTATTGCAAAGTGAGAACAGCAACAAGCCATGGAATTAAAGAACAGGTTTAATTAACGACAAGACTCGATGCCTAATTAAGCAACTAGTTGGAGTGAAATTGATTGGAGTTTGAGGCCCTGACTTAGCTGGTCTTCTGTTGGCTCATTCACTTCACATTTCATTTCTGTTTGGGTGCCATTTATGGAAAGAAATTAAGCAATTCAAAGGAATGATGCAGAAATTCAGGAAAACAAATCTTAAACAACAAGTCAATTAACATTAATTCAAAACAAGTTAATTAACAGCAAAAACAGGTCACTAAGAAAAGGGTTAGAATGAAAACCTGCAGCCACTGGTGCCCTCCAGGACCGCAGTTGGGGACTTCTGCTGTAGGCAAATACCAATAAAATATAAAACAAAATGATTTTCTAATTATGTATATTCACTTAAACTTTATATTAAACAATCTATCCTTAAGGACCGGTGATGATACTTAATCTATGAGGACACCTGAATGGGACGCTGACTGGCCTGACACTTAAAGGCTTGTCAGTATTTATTCTTTTACTTAACCTCTCATGTAGCTGTGTAGTTTTAAGCGTCCACAAAGGTCTGCATGACATAATTTCATCAACAGTCATGTCACACATATACATCTGCAATTATGTGCTTCCAGATTTTTGTGTCTGTGTATGTATATTGAATATGCAAGCATTAGACAACAAAACATGGGCGCATTTGAAGAGAAGGGCAGTGTGCATGCGTACTATAAACAAAAGAGGGTATGCATCCTCTACCTGAACCAGCGTCCGCAACTGTCTGCACCCATTCAGTTTTACAGTATAAATGTTCCTTTAGCAGTCCATGGTTAGTTAGTATTAGCCAATCAGTGTTGAGAAAAGGCGATTAGTTACTGAAGTGCATAAAGCAGGCTGACAGAGTCTACACTAAATTCCATTAGCCTTTGTGATTAACTCTCTACAAGTTGAAAGATAAATAACAGCAAGTGGAACAACTCGCACAGATAATTCACTGACAGAGGCGATACTTTGAGCCTCTGTATGAGATTAAAGATTCCAAGAGCAGGCAAGTGAAGATCACCCTGACCTGTGAGAACCCATATGCATGTAAACTGGTGACTCTGGGACAAGACCCACCACTTCAAAAGCCATGAGAACCAGGACTTCCGAGGCACTTGCTATGGACATCCCTCAAGCTGCTTGCTTTTCTCATTAAAAACTTGCCTACTCAGTGCTCTTTGTTGTTGTTCTTTGTTATTTCACCTCCCTTTGTTGTCGCATTCTTTCTCTGTGAGGAAGCTGGGGGGAGGAACTTAGAAATCATAAAAGTGGGGTGCAAGCAAATTCTGACAATATCATGTAAAATTTATAATTAAGGGTGCTGCCTACTTGCTTGGGCGTCACAATAGCCCTGCTTAACAACAAAGGATTTATTGGCCTTTACACAAAAGTGCAGACATTCTTCATTATGGTCTCAATGCCCACTTTTAGAGCAAAAAGCTGACCTCTGGACTGAATTTTCAAGTAAGCATTGCCATTACCTTAATTAAGCTTTGGTCATTATTTTGGACTGGACACAATTTGTGCCTCAAAAAACAGATCTGAACAAAGACTCATAATCAAACAGTGTATATTATCAGTTAAAAAAATAGATTGAACTGGTATGTAATGAAAAATGATGCTGCCGCCAGTGGGACCAAGAATCCATTTTACAGGTACACTTTATCAAACAACATTATCATTACAGGAGCCTCTGAAATAACTGAAGAGATAAGGAGTATTGGGAATAGAATTTACAGCTAATAAAAGTACAAATCAGCCAGCAATTTGATGAAAGCGCTGATATCAGCAGTGAAGTCAGATTACTCTCCTTTTTGAGTTTCACCATTGTGAATAAATTATTTAGCATGCATTGTTAAGAACTGGACAGAGCAATAACCTGTGGTGACATTATTAGCACAGTGAATCTCTTACTGTCGATTTAGGGCGCTTAATAATATAGACTGGCCATTATTACTGTATCGTTTGACATGATTATCATCATAACTCAGAGCCTTGTGTCCATAGAATGTCAGCAAAAAGAATTCAACAAGACAACTTTTATGAGTGTACTTTTGTTTTATGTTTAGAATGAAAATTAAGACTGCATTTTCCTCTCAGTTGGTCATGGAGGGTGTTTTATGAGATCACCCATGCAGTACACCTAACATGAAAGGTATCAAGTAAGCTCTTAGGATTTTTGTAGATGGGTAAAGAAAGAAATGCCAAAAACAGCTATGCAAGTGTTACCTATAACCTCTTACCTGTCTCAGTCTCCATGCTGCTGATAGTGTGTTTAACCAAAGGTATGGGGACATACTTCTGCTCACTGGCTGGGGCTGTCTTTACTTTCAAACCTTTACTCCAACCCAGTTTACCACCAATAGAGGGCTTCACAAGGGTGTCCCCTTGTTAAGGACCACAGCTAGACAAGGAATGAACCATCTAACTTCCTAGCTGACTAGTACCAGTCAGAGAGAGACACTGGCTTTAAGCTCTCACTCAAAAACTATATTTATTTGAATCAAATCAATAACTCAAAAGTGATAAAAAGAATCACACAACCTGGGTGGGATAGGTTTTCTTGAAATCTAATAAGCAATGATGGTGAACATCCAGGTGATTCCATTTTTTTTTTCAGATTATGTATTTTCAAGCCATATGAAAATTTCCTCCAAGGGCTGGGGACTGCTGCTGACTTTGTCCTGTTTCTCTTCTTCCATCATAGCTCCAACAGACTGCCCAGTAAGGGCACTTAGCCCTGCCACTTCTGGCTGTTTTGCCATAAAAGACGTGCAGCCTAAAAAGAGGCATCTGTTGCTGGAACACCCGAGTAAGCCACATGGTGGAGCACGAAATTAAACTCCAGAGATGGAGGAACCCTGGACTGGGGAGCAACGCATTTGCGCATTTCTTCTTTTTCTTTTGTTTTGTTAATTTTGTCTGGTGACAAATAAAAGGGATGGCCCGGTTGGCCTCCCAAACTTCTGACTGATTCCACTCTGTTCTTCCACCACCCGAGCACAATATATATACAGTGTGGAAAGATCAACACGGCTACAGACAGAGCCTTTACACAACATAGTGCACAAATCACCCCAATTAGGTTCAGTCCTGTCTTTCTTTCTCTCTTTCTTCCCCTAATTGTTTTGCCATCACCACTCTTCTCCTCACAAGCTCTGTCCTCTGCCTCCTGACTCCAGCTCCTCGAATGGAGTGAGGTGGCCCCTTTTATTTTGCACCCTGATGAACTTCCTGCAGCACTTCCGCCACGCCTGGGGAGGGACCCCAGATCCTCTTTTGGCAGCACTTCCAGGTGTGGCGAAAGTGCTGCAGACCAAGGCTCTGGAGCTGTCCAGGTGTCCCCTGTTGGTGGCCACGGTCGTCTGCAGAGTTGATCTTCCAAGCTTCAAGCCCGTGGCCCCAATGCCATCCAGGGGGGCTGCCCTCTCGTGTTCCAGCGGAGATACTGCTGTTGACATATCTTCTCCCCTGCTCCTCTCATCAGAAGGGTATCCTGACCAGGAAAGGTCATCAGTTAGGTGGCTCATCAGGTGTACACACAGGGATCGACCCCAACCCTAACCCAACCCCTAACCTTCGATATCAGTGCCTGAGGCAAAGCCTCAGACATTGCGCCATGGCGGCTGGTTCACTTACTTGGCAGGGTGAAATTCGGAGTATTACATTAATAAGTCTGAATTGCAAGAGGACAAGGTGGATGTTTGCTGACTAGTCGACCAACCACAAGTGTTACCTGGTAGGTAACCATCCAAGTATTGCAATAAGATTGCAATACAGAGCTATGAATGTAATACTCCAATCTTCACCCTGTCAAGTAAGCGAATCAGCTTTGCCTCAGGCACTGACATTCGAGGTCAAATCCCGTAAGGGGAAGCAAAGATGTGTACACTTGATGAGCCTCAATTAGGGTGAAACACGTGTCATGTACTCTTTATGTTATTTGGCAGGAGCTGTATCACATGTATATATTCTGTATATATACAATATATATAAGGACAGAGAGCTCTCTGAAAGTGCTAGCTTTTGTAAAAAAAAGGCAATCTTCCTGACTGCCTGCCTTTTAGTTCAAACAGCTTTACTCATTTTCTCATTTTTAGTTGGAGCAAGCGCTAACAAAGACTGAAAGTATATACATCATGATGTTACAGTAAATTGTTATCACTAAGGTCAAGGTTAGTTTCTCTGATTCAAATCTTTTTATTTTTTTATTTTATTGTAATCATTCCATACAAATAGATCAATTTTTACAATTCTCTGATTCAGATCTAACTAAGTAATCACTCTAGAACCCCACTTCATATTCCAGCATCCCCAGCATACACTGAATTCCTGTTCAGCTTGACAAAACTAAAAACAAAAGGCCTATTACATGTTTTTTTTTTCTTTTATTTGTTGCGACTCAATCTTGCCCTTCTTAGCATCTTCAAGACTCATTCCTCATTTAAATGCCTGGATAATTGTCAGAACTGGCCCCCTTGGATGATCATGGACAATTGTCAAAAATTCCTCCATGAACCTTCATGGAAGATAGCCTGTGCCTTGGAGATTCATGACTGTCATGACTGTTGATTGTCAGAGCAGGGCAGGGGAATTAAAGAAGATTGTTGGAGCAATGTCAATTACTTGCAACCCACACTAACCCATTTCACAACGCAAACTTTATTAAATTTAGAATTTAGAATCTGTTACCTGAAAACTGTAAAGTATCTCCTGTACAGAAGAGAAAAATGCAGTGGGGTGCAAAGGGTGAGGGTCTCTTGTTAATTGAAAATAATAATTCTGATCTCCTAGATAATTCTATTGGAAAAAATGGGTTCAGTAAATACTGCAGTTCTTGTCAAGATTTTCCTGTCCTGTTTGATGTCATTTAGTTCTTGTCTGTGAGTGACAAAAGGACTATCTATCAAGAATTTAGTTAAAAGAAAATGAACAAAAAATGAGTAATTCCTTTCCATAAAAGTGAGACAGATCTTTCTCAAATTATACTAAGTTCTGAATTAACCTTACTTATTTTCAAGATTAATATAGAAACAGCAAATAATTTCAGGTTTAATACATTTATGCAATTTAACTGAGGAGTTCTTCTTCTTAATTGTAACAAGAAGCAGAAGGTGTGGAATCGATGCCCAGGCACACTTGTTTTTAATTTGGGATGGTATGAACTTCATGGCTTTTTTCAGTTGTACATAAGATTCAAGTTCTTCTTAGGTGCAAATGGATGTGTGGACAGCGGGAGGCAGGATGATGACACAAAGAAGCCAATATTGAAAAGACACTGATGAAAGCCGACTCCAAACAGAGCATATTACAAAGACCTTTTGGCCACTAGGGGGCTGTAGTCCCCTTAAGCATGGTTGGAATGCCATAAGTGAAATCCTAAATATTGATATTGAACTTGAGAGATGACCTGGCACCTTATGTTCTCTTGTGACTGTTGCCAAGACCTACTGGGTGTCACCCCTTTGTTCGTACTCACCCTCTGTCATGGCCCCTTCACGACTTTTGTCCACCTCATTCATATGCATTTTTTTCTCTTTGACTGTAACTCTTACAGTATTTACTGTTACTTAGCAACTGCAATCATGTGTCAGTCACTTGAGGTTCATTTTAGCTCATTTGCCTCATTTTTCAGAAGGGCTCCTGACTGATTACTCCCGCTTAAACACTGTCTTTTCAAGTTCAGGCTCCCAGTTTATTTTACTTTTTTTCAAGATGATTTCTCCTTTTTGGATAAATGAATTCAATTCACCACCATATTTTTGCTTAGCAGTTTTGATGTTTACTTTAGTCTGTTTTATTGCTCATGTCTTTTTACTATGTCCTCTTCTGTTTTTGTGTACAATGGAAATTCTGAAATAGCAGTGGGCTGGGGAAACACAAACCCTCCATATGTAACAGCTAAAAGGGATTCTGCAGGACACCTTCAGGACATGATCCCATGTCAGTACAGTCTGCAAATTCAACAGACGAGGAAATCAACTGTTAAGATAAACCTTTTTTTAAACTTCCATACTACGGCTGCGACAGTGTTTGCAGACTCTTTCGGCTTTAGCACTGAGATTTCTCATGACAGCCTTGACCTGGTGAAGGCAGACTGGGACATGAGTAGGAGGTGATTTATTACCAGTGATGAAACCCAGATTTATAATTGTTATCCTGGGTTTAAGCAGCTTCTCTGATAGTTAAGAAATGAAAGCTTGACGAATGAGCAGTAAGACATCAAGACAACGCAGATCAGGAACATATTAACAGAATAGCATGTTAAGAAATCATCGATTCTTCTTAATTGATTGTTATAAAGCAGTGTGTTATAGAAGGAAGAAACACAAAATTAGTCATCAGTTTTCTGTACCCACACTCTGCAGCATTGGGATAAACAAGCTGCCTTGGTGCAAGGAAGGGGCCCTTCTCTGAATGGACAACAACAAATCACAGAGCATTCACCTCTAGTCACCCAAACATAATTACTTCAGTATCTTTTATTTAATCCTATTGTTTGATGTCCAAGAATAACTTTTAATCTCATGTCTTCATGGAGATCACAGAATTCTTGATACAATGGGTTTCGGTGGTGACCCAATATTAAAATGTCCATAAAAATTAAAGATCTGTGCGTCCCTTCATTCACTGGCCAGCTCAGTAATGGCTCATTTAGAGTTATACAATTCAAAGCTAAAAGTTAAGGAAAAGCAAGTGAAAGCATTGTCAGGTGTGTATTTTGTGATTCAACAAGCAGCGGGTCAGTTTCACAAGCTGCCAATGGAAAAACTGGAAGTAGTGTACATAGAGTTTGATGACCAAAGGATCTTCAATTCAAAAACTCAATCCCATATGAACATGCTTCTTTGTCATGCATGAAAGCATTTTCTAGAAGTTGTTTATTTAACAATATTTTAGGCAGAATGCAATGTCCTCCATTATGTTAGGAACAAAGAAACATTTTTCTTTAATTTACTCCTCTACTCCACAGTTTAAAATTACAAATAAAACAATTCAGACGTGATTAAAGTGCACATTGCAGATGTTTCAGAAAAGCATAATGTTTGGGACATCAAAATGGCAGGTCTATTAAAGCAGTTATATTTTGGACTTTGTTGAATATTCCTTACATGCAATGACTACTTCAAGTCTGCAATTCATAGTCATCACAAGGTGTTGAGGATCTTCTCTGGTGATGCTCTGCTAAGCCTCTAATGCAGCCATCTTCAGCTCCTGCTTGTTTTGGAGGCTTGACTCTTCTGCCATATGGAAGGCCTGCTAATATGGATTTAAATTGGGTGGCTGGCTTGGTCATTCAAGAATTTTCCATTTTTTAGCTTTGAAAAACTCACATGTAGCCTTAGCAGTATGTTTGTGATCATTATCTTGTAGGATGAGGCGCCATCCAATGAGTTTGGAGGCATTTACTGGAACCTGAGCAGATCAGATATTTCTACACACCTCAGAATTCATTGTGCCACCAATGTCACCAGTTCCATCATCAATGAAGATAAGTGTGACAGGACCTATGGCAGCCATACATGCCCAAACCGTAACACCCCCACGTTCATTTTTAACAGATCAGGTGGTCTGCTTTGAATCTTGGGCTGTCTTTTCATCGCCACGCTTTGCTCTTGCCATCACTCTGATGTAGGTTCATCTTTGTGTCGTCTGTCCACAAGACCTTATTCCCAGAATTCTGCAGGCTCTTTTAATTACTTTTTCACGAACTGGAATTTGGCCTTGGCGATTCTAAATTGGCCCTAGTGTGTGCTTGGTGTGTAGGTGTGTTTGTGTTTTTTCCTGCGGTGGGTTGGCACCCTGCCCGGGATTGGTTCCTGCCTTGTGCCCTGTGTTGGCTGGGATTGGCTCCAGCAGACCCCCGTGACCCTGTGTTCGGATTCAGTGGGTTGGAAAATGGATGGATGGATGGATGGAATTAGGCCCTCCGGTTTTTATGACTAACTAGTGGTTTGCATCTTGTAGTGTGGCCTCAGTATTTCTTTTCATAAAGTTATCTGTGAATAGCAGGCTCTGACACATCCACATCTGCCTCTTGGAGACTGTCTCTGATCTGTTGGACAGGCATTTGAGGTTTTTTCTTTGCTATGGTAAAGGTTCTTCTGTCATCAGCAGTCTTCCTTGGCCTACTAATCTCTTTGCAATTACAGAGCTCACCAGTCCATTCTTTCTTCTGCATGATATTGCTGACAGTTGATTTAGGTAATTCTAAGATTTTACCGATATCTCCAATGGTTTTATTGTTGTGTTTCAGCCTCATAATGGCTTCTTGGACATTCATTGGCACAGCCCTTGTTTTGTGTATTTGTCCCAAATATTCTGGAGGCCACCGGTATACCATATGTGTTTGAGACATTGTGAGCATACCTGACATTTGGATTATGTGAAATGAGTCATTTGAAACTTCTTCATTGACGTTTACATATTGTTTGCTGTTGTTCAAGCTGAGTTTCCATTGAAGCTAAAAGTAGAAGGGATGTAGTAATCGCCATTCTCCAGGAAAACATGAGATTAGTGGAGTTTATCCCTGCTAACATCAACGGAATGTAGCAGCAGAAAGCAAAACATCATTTTTGGATGGAATATTTCTTTAATCTGAGATGTGTGAGAAAACTGGTGTAACAAAAGAAAACCTGCAGAGATACAAAGAGAGAATGTACAAGCTCCGCACAGCAGGGAAACAAAGTTTGTGGCACTTTAAAAAGTGTGTGAGGCAGTTGTAAACCTTGAGCAAGAACAAAATAAACAATGCCATGATGAAGAAAGACATCTGAACCACCATCAATTTTTCCTGAAGGTGTGGTGTATTCCTCTGCCTCGGAAGGCAAGGAAGAAGTATCTCAGAAAGACATTATGTTCCCAAACTGTGCAAAAATGATTGATGGCCATTGCTGCATAAACCTTCCTTTGAAAGATGAGACACTTAAAATGCCAAACAATCACTGCATTGCACAACAGTGTGTCATTGGTCTGAAGAAGAAACTGAAGAAGAATTCAAGCTTCCATGAACACTGCAAAGCTTTTATGAAAAACATAATGACATCAAAAGACCTCAGGAACATTGGGAAAAGCAGCTATTGTACATTGTAAGTCAAACATTGGATTTAACCATTTTGCTGACCTACCTCTCTTTTTGCATATTACATATTTTCTATTTAGGGCACCCTGTCAAATAAGCAAACCAGCCGCTGTGGCACAATTTCTGAGGTTTTGCCTCAGATGCTGACATCCAAGCTTTGATTCCCACAAGGGGAAGCAAAAGTTTGTACACCGGACAAGCCCCAAATAGAGCGAAACACGCATCGTGTACTCTTTGTATTATTTGGCAGGTACTATATGTCTATGATCTGCTTCTCGCAACTGAGAGGATGTGGCGGTTGTCTGCCAGCTGGTCGACCAACTACACGTTGCCTTGTAGGTAACCAACCAAATGTCAGATTGTGATCAGACCTATGCATATATGACAGGAACGACCTGTGTGTGTGTGTGTATGTATGTAGCTATCCGCTCTGTTAATGCTCAACCACAGCCACTAGATGGCGTATACATGCACTTTAACATTTTTTGGCGCTTGAATGCACCTCAGTTCTCACTACAAAAGATGTGTGTGTTTGTGTGTGTGTGTGTGTGTGCGTGTGTGTGTGCGTGTGTGTGTATGGAGCAGTCCACTCTGCTTATACAAGCTCTATAGAAGCTTATACAAGTGTGACTGGTACATGCACACAGTTTTAATTTTTTTCTGGTACTTGCATGCAACTCACTTCTCATTCAACCCAAGCAGACAAATTCAGTTTTGTATGTTCATACAAAGAACTACCATACATTTGCCAGACACAAGGTCCAGCCTGTCCTGCCCAATTTGTGTCACAGCTGCACTCGACTACACGACCGTCTGGGACAAGATACGACCTGTCCTGGCCAACATAGCTGATGCCACTGAAAGTTCACCAATATAGCAAAACTGCTAGGGAGTCTTCAGGTTTGATTTATGTTCCGAAGGCCTATTTTCCATAACCAGCTGGTATGCCAATAAAATGAACAGATCAGGGGAGGCTCTGTATCAAGGCTGTGTGCTCCCCCAACCCACTAGATAGCAGCATCAGCAGTTTCAGTACCCATTTAGAAACCTACAGGAATGCTGGGAGCTGTTTGGTGGGACAGCCCTGTTGAAGTTTGAGGGTGCCACCATGGAGTGCTGTCAGGGATCTGCACTGCCTAATTTGTGCTTCCAACACTCTTCAATAAAGGGAACCACACTGCTTTATCCTGGTGAGTCGGAGACAGGAGAGAAGACAAGCAACCCTTGTCTTGGAGAAGTAGTGGAGAGAAGAATGATGATGAGAGGATTGTATTGCTATCTGAGGTATTCTGTTCAATAAAAGTTTGTATTTTTAACCTGGGACTGTGTCAGTGCATTTGTCTTTGGGGCTCTGAGGCACCACCTGTAGACTATATATATATATATATATATTCACGGCATTCGTAGTCTGAATCACAATCTGATTGTATGGGTGGTTACCTACCAGGTAACGCATGTGGTTGGTCAGCAAGTCTCGCAACTGAAAGAGGGCATCGTGGCGGATGTTAGCCGACTTGCTGACCAACCACAAGCGTTACCTGGTAGGTAACCACCCATACAATCAGATTGTGATTCAGACTACGAATGCCGTGAATGTAATTACACCGATCTACATGCTGTCAAATAAACGAACCACACACCGTGGCGCAACGTTAGGGGCTTCGCCTCTAGCGCTGACGTCCAAGGTTTGATTCCCGAGAGGGAGTGCAGTGAGTGTGTACGCCTGATGAGCCCAGAATTAGGGCGAAACACGTGTCGCGTACTCTTTGCATTATTTGACAGTAAACTATTTCAACCATATATATATATATAGTGGATTTCATAATGATCAATGTCAGAAAGTGCATTACATAATCCATCTGTTATTTACCTCATTATGCCTAATTCAGGTTTGTTTGAGCCTATTGGGTGCAAGATAGAACCCAAGCTCTATACAAGGCAACATCTTATCATAGAACACACTGATGTATGCACACACTAGGCCAAGTCACAGTCATCAGTCCTAAGCTGCATGTCTCTGCTATGTGGCAGAACACCAGACTAACTAGAGACACATCAAGAGTATGAAGAGTCCACACCGACTGTGAAATCAAACCAAGATGGAACTAAGATGGTACCACTAGCCACTGTGGCACCCAACTGTCCTTCTTTAAAATAGTACAAGTTCTATTTTTTGGTTTACTTTCTTGTATAGTGTCTTTCATAGTGACCACTATCACAAAGATCATTATACAATAATTTGTTTTAAAAAAAGAAATGAATACTGGTGTTAATTCATGTCCAAAGCTGGCTTATTCCAAAGTAGTGTTTCAGGGGGCCACATCCTACCCTGGCAGTGTCAAGCACTGGACAGGAACCAAACTTGTATGGAGCACCAGTCCATTTCAGTGCACCCCCTGTAACCACCAGTTAATCTAATCTATCAGTGCCACACTTTTATAAAAGAAATTAGTAATCCAATGATTTCACCAGTTTAGCTGGGGTTTTATTCCAAGTCAGGCTTATAGGGAGCTAGAATCTATGACTGGGCACAAATCGTGGACATGGCAACAGTCAATTTCACCCCACAAATGTATAATTCAGAGTAACTAACTTGCATATATTGGGATGTGAGAGGAAACCCAGAGTAATTGGAAAAAATCCATGGAGACACTGGGAGAATGTGGTAAAGTGCACAAAGGCAATGTCAATGCCAGGATGTGGTCCCATCAGCTTGAACCACTAAGCTACTGAGTCCTTACCAGAGTATCACTGATTATACTATGAAAAGCCCAGTGATAGTGTAATTTAAAGGTGACTCTGCATTCAGAATATTACATTAAGAATTTAACTTTAAAAAATGTGTCTGAGTAAAAAAAAATCAATTATGTCCACGAGTTATCCATGAAATGGTACCACCAGACTGGCTTTATCCATGCCTTGTTAACAGCAGTACAAAATTGTAATGAGTTCTGAAAAATGTCTGCTGCAGAGGCTACAATTTCCATAGTTAACATTTTTTTCCTTATTGTTCATTATATGTAATGACAAAGTTAAATTTTTAGTTTTCTGGGACTGGAGCTTCAATGTGGGTTGATGCTTGAGTTTTCATTTAATGATCCTGCTACACTTATGACACATTAGCAGATACAGATGATTTTAGGTAACGGGTACATGGTGCTGGACACAAATATCAAAATTAAAATTTTTGCGCCAGAGAAGAACCATCATAAGAGGATTTTTGTAATTCAAAGTATGCAGCATTTTCATCAGATTTGTGACTTAATGGTTAAACAAGAGCACTGTGACTGTGAAATAAATGGGCACATTTGAACAATTAGAGCTGTGGCGAAGCTTGGGTGGCCTGGTGACTAAGGCATTGGAGTGCACATCACAAAGTGGCAGATTTAAGCCCCGTTCACTGGGTTTTGTTTAACCCGTCAGTGTTGCTATGTACAAATATGGAAACAATTAATTTCATATGCTCAGAAGTGCCAGAGAAACAAATAAATGTAATGGATTTCTATTACAAACTGCTGTTTTTTTCTCTGTCTGTAAAAACGTTCATATCTATGAAGACAACAACATAATTGAATTGTCAGAAAAACTACCATTTTTGTGTTAGATAAGCAGTATTATTTGGCCAGTAATCATAAATAATTGTTGCCACTTGGGGGTGCCAATGAGACTAGCTTGAAAGGAGAAATATTTCATTTGCTCTCCCTCTCAATGCAAAGATGCCTGAAAACTGTCATCACATTAGCACTGTGCATGTCATTTGTGTTGTTACCTGGGAAAGACTCCTGTGCCCCCCCAGGTCACACATATTAAGCGTAGTGATGCTCTGCACTGATAAGAGTTACTAACTGTAGCATCCCCACATTCATCTGTCCAAAAGGAGTGGAGGAAGCCCATTGTTCACTGCATCTGCCAAAAATAATCTGCTCAAGACAAAAACAAAATAAACAGCATTTCTTTTCCAAATGCACAAAAGCTGGACAGATTTGCAGAGAAGGCAAACTGTTTAGTAAATTCAGACAGAAGAAATGCACAATGATTCTATTCGTGAAATGCCTAACACGTGTTTCTGTTTTTGTTTTAGTTTGCCAGTTTTTAATCCCATGAATCACTCACACATCTTTGTCAGCTATTGTTCAAAAGAGTGTCTGACTTTAAAAGTCTGACCCCTAGCCATATTAGAACTTAAGCTCAAATGTCTGATTCAGTGGCCTCTACCAGGCTGACTTATCACAAAATTTTAAAGGTCACTGCGTGAATAAAATTAATCATCAGTATTATTACTGGGTGGGATTGCTGTGGCTGTGCTGTTTACAGGGAGAATGTGCATAATGTGACAATCTGGAAATCAAACCAAGATGGGGTTGCAAGACAGAAGCACTATTCATTTTGGCACCCTAATGGGTCTTCATTAGAAAACTATTGACAAGAACAGGCCATTCTGCCCAACAAAGCTTGTCAATCCCATTCACTTAATCCTTCCAAAATAAAACCAAGTCAAGTTTTAAAGCTCCCTAAAGTCCTACTGTCTAATACAAAACTACTGTTTAACTTATTCCATTTGTCTATGGTTCTGTGTGTATGAAGAAAAACAACCTAACGTTTGTCTGAAATTTACCCTTCACAAGTTTCCAACTGTGCCCCTGTGTATTTGTTTGATTCATATTAAAGTAACAGTCTCGATCCACTGTACTAATTTATCTGTTCCAGAAGGAGTACCAACGCCCCATGAACCTATACCCTTCTATCCTACATCAGAATTTCAGCTATGCGTTAAGCCTTCTGATCTCTTTAATCCTCCTACCATTAGTGCCACAGGAAACACTTCGGAGAAGACTACCTTGCCAATTCTGCTCTTTAGCTTCGTACTCTTTAAATTTGGATTGCAGAACCAACAACCTTGCCCTTCTGTATGCAGTTTGTTCAATATGGTCAATGACTACCTCATCTACCTATCCTTCCAGACGGATCTTCTACCTCTACACCTGGATGTCAACACACTCTGCAAGACTCTCAGTCTCCAAAGAAAACTCACACATCAGTCCCCCTAACGATTGAGTCCTCTACTATCACAACCTCTCTGTTTTTGAGGACTGGTTTTGAGGTGGCCCATTGGCACTCTTTATTAATGCCCACCACCTCAGAGTTTTCAAAGTCACCATCCAGGTCCTGAGAACAGTTTGACATATCTACTTGTGAGGTTGATGCTCCTAGTTGGTGTACACCCTTTATCTTTAATCTACTGTACGTCCAACATTGTCCCACCTATCTCTACCTCTCTGGTCTGGAGTCTATTCTTGTGCCATCCTTAGGGATGCACACTATCCCCATAAACAACACCTGGGCCAAGTCTGCCAATTCTCTACAACGCAGGCCAGTCACCTCCTTCTCCAGTTCAATGACTCTAAAATTGAGATGCTGGATTAACTGGCATCTCCTGCAGATATAGCCTTCAAGATGGATTGACTCATAAAAGCCACCCTCCAAAAAGTCCAACATCAAACAGGATTTGCATGATGCTGGCCTAATTTTTTTTAAATGCTTAAAAATGGATAAGCTCTTTTATGTGGATTACCTTCTTGCACATAGCCTTTCATAATGACCACTGCCAAAAGGAGCATTACAGAATATTTTATACAGTAAGAAGGAAATACAGCAGTTAAATGTTTATTAATTTACCCAGCATGCCTATTCCAGTTCACTGTTTCAAGGAGACACATCCTATTCTGGCAGCATTGAGCACTGGTCAAGAGTTGGATGTGAATTATGTGCTAACTTGGCATGTCCTTCCTTTGTTAACATAGGGTTCCTCTAATGGATTTTGTTTAATTTCACCATCCTAATGCATACTTAAGGCAATGCAAAATGTGGACACTCCAATTTTGTATGTCATCCAGTGCATCTAATTATCTAAGACAGTGCATTGGAATAATAATAAATACTTTTCCGTGTGTATGTTTTATTGAATAGTGGGGACAGGGTGGTCTTTTGGCCTTTCAACTGCTTCAGGTTAATTTTTCGCTAGCTGGAGTTTTTGTGTTGCTGACTTCCCTGTCCATCTGACCATAGCATTGGATTTACCGTTCTAGTCATTAGACATTTTAACAATTTAATTCAGATTTAATGACTCTGCCATTTCTATTGCTTAGCTGTTTATTGGTATTATGCAAGCGGATTTGTTGTATTTTTGTTTATTTATCCTTTGTAATTTTATTCTTCTTCCTTCAAGTTTTTGTTAGGCACTTTAAGTTACATATTCTGCATGAAAATGTGCAATAGAAATTAATGTTGTTATCATCATGTCACATCTCTTAGCTTCCTTGTTGGATGTATTTAGTCTGGACTGGACTGGTAACCCATCTAAGTGGGTCCACACTTTGTGCTCATAGCTACTGCTACCAGATTGCACTGGTTAAAATTATTATGAGTAAAAAAGAAAATACCGTATATACTCACATATACTTTAAGTTGGGTCCTGAAACCTGAAAAATCGATCATAAAATCAGACCCCTACTTATACGCCCATTCAAAAATGCGACACATTTTTTTTTTTTACATCTTCTTGCCTACTCCAATCAGTTTCTCAGACGCATCAAATTTTTTGTAGCAGTGCAGTTACCAATTTCTTTCGCTACTTTTAATTTAAAAACAGCTTCATATTTTCTTCTGATCGAATGCTCCATCGTTGATAAGGGATGCTCTTATAATAAAGGTGTATGAGGGTGTGAGACACAAAAAACATAAATCAGTGCAAATGTTGCTTCGGAATAGTTTGGGTATTACTGTGTGGTCACGTGGCACAATACCTAGAAAAAAAGGCAGTGTGCTCCGTGGTTACTCTCTCAGGTGGGCGTTAGCATATCATAATCTCTTGGACCAATAGCGTGCGTTTTCCATATTCAACTTATATGACCGACATTATAAAATACCAGAAATTATACGGTAAAATCAAGTACCGACTTATCCACAGGAGAACTTATCAGAGAGTATATACAATACTGTATATATTAACATTATCAAATCTCTAACCTAATACATGGTCACAGGATGCTGACTCTTACCTAGATGGCATCAGGCACAATATAAGAGCCAAACACAGACAGGGTGGCAGTATATCACTAAACTGTCATTGTATGAGTGATTTTTAGGGGTGAATGTGAGGAGGCTCTGTGGTGGACTGACGACCTGTGCAGGGATGCTGAACTGGCTTAAACGAGTTTGGCAAAGCATGTAGGGATATTAATTATTTTTATTGCTGTTATTAATCCACTGTCCTAGCAACAGTTACAGTACAAAAAATTTATAAGCATATTATTATTATTATTATACTGTATGTGAGCCTATAATTTTCTTAAAATTATTAGATTAAGAATAAATGATGAGCAGTATTAAATGCTCCTGTGGACCTGTCACCGTATTTTTGAAGTCTGGCTTCTTATTTTTATGGTAATTATTTCTAACCTTTCCTATGTGGTCTACAAATAGCACAAGTTTAGTTGGAAGAAAACAACAACGTGAAGGGAACCCAAACACTTTCTATCTAATTCAGTTTTTTTTTTTTGTTTTACCTGCAGATAACAGAACTAAAAAAAGCTTTTTAAAAAGCTGCAGTGCTTTGAGCTGGCAGTGTTAAATACAATAATGATAATTTGACATCCCCTGGTAGCGTTAGCATAATGTGATTTTGATGTTTTCTCATACATCTTTACTGTTAATGTAATAGCACTTTCTTTTGAGTGACATGTTTAAGTATTAATAAATAACATATAGGCACATTAAGAGTCACATTTTATTTCGGCATTGTTTATGTTCAATTAACAGTTAGCAAATACTGCAGAATTCCACAGAAAAAGTATTTCTGTTGCTGTAAGGTTTTCACTGTTTCAAGCAATTTACATCATTAAAAAATTGCAGGCAGACCACCGTTCATTAATTAGGCATCTCTTCAGGTTTAAATTAAGTGTGACAAATGTATTGTCTGTCATGTTATTTATACTATTATCTAAGTTTGGGTAGTGAATAAGTAATTATTCATGCTCATTTATTCAGTATATAATGGCATTTAGAGATCCATTTGTTCATTTTTTTGTCACAAGATGCTAATGGATAGGAAAGCAAAGAATCCTCCTGTGATGGGGTGCCAGTTTATGGCATCGTCTGCTTGTGCACCAAGCCAATGAAGAGGTAACTTTTCAAATGGTTGGAATGACACCGGGAAAACATGCAAAGCCATTACAGATGGTGTCCTTGGTAGAAATCACTCAAGGATCCAAATATGCTGTAGAGGCAGCCATGCTCTGCACTGTGCTACCTGCATGCGGTGCCTGCACTCCAAATAAACTGCAAATACCAATGCACATTATGTATAGTCCTACTCTTTAGCTCTATAAGGAGCTGGTCAGTGTCTTGTCCAGCACTCTCAGACTCCCAGTGACCTTGTGGTGGACTAAGCAGGCTCAGAGAATGGATAAATGTGTAGATAGATCTTCTGTATGTCACCAATATGAAAGCTGAATTTAATGCTATATAACAGAGCACATAATATGTACCTTAATTGTACGGTTACTCACAGTGCCACTTACAGTAATTTCTTTTTAAACTTTGACAGGATCATTTTATTCTAGTAAAACACAATGGTAGAAATGCGCCTGGTTTGATCAATGGTGTTTACAGATTCAGCAGGTAGCTGAGAACCTGGAGAGACCATATTTCATAAATCATGTGATAGAAAGAGTCCTTCTGTTTTCTTAGATCTTGCAGTCCTAAATCTAAATGCCAACTTTCAAAGAGATTGCTGTCCTGTCACAAAAATGCATGCGGCCTACTCGGCATCCCATTTTTTTTTTTCAGACCTGCTTATAATTAATTTGGAAAGCATCCAGAAATCTGAGTGTCCCTTGCTGGTCTATCTTTCACCCTGGAGAGAAGGATGATACATGGCACATTGGCATGGCTACATCTGCAGAAACTTTTACTAAGTCTTCATTTTTAAAAGGAAAATATAGCAGAAAAAGGAAAGAAAAAAAACAAGATTGTTAAATTTCTATGCTTTTGAAACCTCAAGGCAATTGCAAGATGTTTTATGAATGTAGGGATGCGCATACAGTTTTGCATTGGGTTAACTGCATTTTCTTAATGACTGTTATCAATCAGCAAACCATTTTTTGCCACTTTGAAAACTGCCTTAGGAGACATACCATAATTAAAATTAACAGAAATAACAATTTAAGCAATGTTAAAAAGTATATGCTGTATATTCATATTATCATATTATTTTCACCATCAATATTTAAACTGAACAATTTTTACTGCACTGAATATCTATAATTTAAATCTTCAGTGAACATACAAATGCTATGTCTATAACCATTTGACAGATTTACAAATACAAACAGCAGACATTAACGTAACTATGTAACATTTACATATAAGAATCCAACTGTATACTTCTGTTTAAACACCTGCAATTTTTTGTTTTGTTGGTACATCTTTGCATTTTCCAGATTGCTGTGTTTCTTGCAGTTTGTTGCATAGATTTATATTACTGGTGAAGATCAATGGCTATACTGCAGTGGGGTGCCCTGTAGTGGATTGGCACCTTGTCCTGGTTGGCAAATGTCTTGTAGAATCTTGCAGAATGTCTTCAGAATCTAAACTTCACAAGCTCGTTTTAAAATGTTTGGGTGTGCACAATATAGCAGCAGTGTGGCCCCTCAGCAAAGAAGCTGTCAGCAGATTTATCAAAAGAGTGCTTTATTTTGACCACCCTTAAATACACTGTTGATGATGAGTAAGACAGTACAAGTTAGAAGGAACTCACTTAACCACTGGCATGTTTGGGAAGGTCATCAAGAAATGAAGATGACATCTTATATTCAAGTTTAAACTCATATATAGGTTTACTATCATATGTACATATTATATCGTGTACAAATTCCAAGTTGCATGTCACCTCAGAACGGTTGCCAATAAATACAAATACATACACACCAAATATGTATACATATATACCCATATACAGTATATATATATATATATATATTATAAAAAAAATCTTTGGGAGGGAGACGAGACGTGATCTTCTCCGAACACAATTTGAAGTCCTGCGAGAGACACTTTAACTTGCTCCCAGCTCTTAAAACAATGACAAGCGACAAGCAAAACACACAGCTCGCCAGCAGCAGAAATCCAGAAGATGATCCAACCACTTCTCCTTGCGTGCATTCAGCCACCCTAACCCTCTCTCCCCGCCTTCACCACTTGAGCGGCAGAGACGCGAAGTGGCAAAAGGACAGCTGCTGTACAGGCTTTAAAATAATCGACGGGCAGCGTGACAGCAGCAACAGCAGCAGAAAGACAGTAAATGATCCAACGGCATTGCCTTAACATGCGTTCAGCCACATATATATATAAACTTGGATAGTTTATATATATATTCATGTTCATGCACATGGGAGACAGCTTAAGGGCATTGGTGATGGTAATTGTTGGCGCTGTGTACTAATGCCTTCTCTACTCCTCCCACTGCAGAATGGCAGATTTACAGCTCTTCCATCTCTGATGTCACTTCAGTGTTGTTCTGCCATGACCTTCCCCTTCCTGCCAGTTAAATATAACCTAGAAATCGGCCAACATGACTCGGTTCTTACACAGATCTCCCATCTGAAAGGACTACTTCACATTTACTGTGTGCTTGTTTTTGTCTTTCTCATTCAATTATAGGGGGTAATCAAGTTACGCAGGGCTTTGTCTTCCCCAGGATGCTAGATGGCAGCCAACTTAGGCTGGGATTCCCACTTGGGTGCTCATAAGGTATGCCAGGTCTTGTAGTCCCGGGGACAGCCTTGTTCGGTCTCATGGGTTCAGACAGAGGGAGCTAAGGAATTTGGGAGTCCCTACATCATAGGGCTCCAACCTCACCTAAAAAATGCTTCAGAGTAGCAGCTTCATATCACTGAGACTGCTCCTGGGGATTGGATAAAAGCCTTCTGCTTTCTAAAGTCTATGATCAGCTCCTTGGTTTTTGCTCACATTATGATTGAGATTATTATCTTGGCACAACTAAGTTGGCAAGTAAATGCATTCTCTGTAAGCCTTCCCATCATTGTTGGTGATCAGGCCTATGATGTTGATGTCATCAGCAAATTTAATGATAAAGTTGATGCTGTGTCTGGTCACACAGTTAGAGGTGAACAGGAGTACAGAGGTGGGCTCAGCACACTACCCTGTGGAGGGCCTGTGTTTAGGGTCAACATGGAAGATGTGATGTTACCAATCTACATATGTATGTCTGTTGGTTAGGAAGTTCTAAACTGAGAAGTTTGCTGGTAAGCTTTGTTGTTACAACAGTATTAAATGCTGAGTTGTACACTCTAAAAAGGACTCTGGCATAATGATGTTTGTGCATGTATGGCATCATTCTTTGTGAGATGATATGAAAACTGGAGATGATGATCATGACCTAAGCATCTTTGTCTGATCCTTCTAGCATTTATTTGGTTGAAGGAGTTCCTTTTGACACTCCTGCTGCTATCTTCTTGCCAAAGGTTCAAATGGCTACAATTCACCTCACAAATGTGTCCAGTGTTTGTTCAATATGGTGTATCTCTATACCAATCTTCCATAACCCGGTCTGTCACATCAGAGTAAGCCCTACTGTTTTTCAGTCTTGGGCTCATGGAGGGATCTACACACTGGAATTCATTATTGATGAACTTTCTACATAGCAGTTAATTTTTATTGTAACTTCTGGACAAAAGGGATTTTGTTGGGCCAAAAAGGGTAAACAAAGTTCTAGAGTCTCCTTTTGAAATCTGTAGCCTCATTCCACATGCTGGGAAGAAATTAAATAAAATGTGACAGCCTATTAATTCAAACAAATGAAAAATGGGTTTCAGTTGACAATTGACTATAGGACAGATAGACTATTGCATCCATCTGAACCTTGGTATCGTCTGAACCTCCCTGGTAGCAGCATGATAAAGCGATTTATATGACAGCCTCTCAGCACTCTAGGATTTGGTTCAGATCAGGGTCCGGTCTCTATCTGTTTGGAGTTTACACATTCTCCTTGTGTCTCTCTTTTCCTCCAAGATACCCCAATTTTCTTCTGATATCCTAAAAACATACCTGTTTGGTTGGTAGGTTTCGGTATATGTATAAATCTGCCAAGCAGAGGATTGGATGCTTGTCCACAATCGTATTTGATGTCAATTAGATTGACACTAGTTGCTCCATGTGCTTAGTTGGATTAAGCAGGTTTAAGAAACTGATGAATGGACCACCCTGAAGAACTAGGAAATTCCTTTAGCCCTAGAATAAGTCACCTCTGGTCAACAATGATTCACAAAGAAAAGGAAGAAGACATTCCCACTATATAAAACTCCACATAAGTACGGAAATATCTAGTTTTTGTAAAACAGAAAAGATAATGTGACTAATCGTTTAGACTTAAAGCCATGATATTCTGACTAAAGTCTCTATCATTCACATTCACTTTCAGGGTTCCAGTTATATCTACATGTCATTGTAAATGGGTCATGAAGTTTAAGTCGACATACAAGGAGGAATACTAATTAAACATAAGTTTAAAGGTTCTATTTAAAGAGTTAACCACTAGGTAAAAGCCTGATGACAAGAAACATCTGCATTTGTACTTGCTGCACTCTGCGACTGGGGCTTCTCATTCTGGTGTATTTAGATTAACGAAGTGTTTCTTTTTATATTCTTAACAAGAACTTTATTTTATCTCCATGATTATTATCCCTCTTTTTAAGAATTTTAAGAAATTTCAGTTAGATTTGAAACTGACAGCAATAGAGGTGAGTTAAACCACATAGCAAAGATAAGAGACTTTCTTTGATTTAGAGTTCCAACATTATTTTTATTCTACACTTTTTTTAAACATGAAGATTTAATAGTAATGAGGCTGGGTATAAAAGTTAACATTTCGCATAAAGATTGCTAAATGGCCTTATTAAATGTACTGTATTTACCAAGAATACTCTTTAAAGAATGATATTAATACAAAATGAAACCCAAGGCCATCTCCTACAAAGACTGATACATTTACTGTAAGGCATTTTTCATCCAATTGGCTAAGGTACAGAGAAAAAAGTTTTAGAAAACATAACTAAATGCATTAATCAACTTGGAGTGCAAACTTGATTGAAAAGGAATTAAGAAACTACAGTGGCTCTCAAAGGATGGGAGCCTACACTCCTTTGAGCCAGATGTACAACTACAGTTAAACAAGAGCAAATCGCACAGTGCAAATATTAAAAATAATGAGGTCCTGATTGCCTAACCAATATGATAGCTTACTCATCTTAAAGAAGTCTTTTAGAGACTGTATACTTCCTTAGGGTTTAGGGTACCCAAATCTCACAGTTTGGTTGAACTTGCTCTGTGGGTTTATAGTTTCTATCAAAGTCTAGACATGTTATTAAGTCATTTCTTAAAAGACTAGTATGATGTTATGCAGGCAGAGGTGTTCTAGTGGAAGCCCATAGAGTTAATTCTCATCTCTGTCTCTTTGTATGACTCTGAGCTATTCTATTCACCTATGTTTACGAACATTGCATATAAAAACAATCAATCCATATCTGCTGTGGACGCTAGGGGTTACTGTTGCCCCTTTAACCCCAACAGACAGACGCACAGGACACAGGGTAAAAGCAACGAGAAGTATTTTTAATTCTGATTCTTTTCTAAATAGTGCCTTCAAGCACCCCAGTCACAATAAACAGGCAATTCAGCAAAAACACAATTCTCAATAATGTTTCCAATTCTCTCCTTCACACCTACCAGCAAGCTCTATCCTACACCTCCCGACTCCGGCTTTCTTGTTGGGTTTCCGGCAGTCCTTTAAATAGTCCTTGACCCGGAAGTGCTTCTGTTCTTGCTCCCATGTGACTTGCCAGCACTTCCGAGTCAGCTGGAGAATTTAAGTTTTTAATCAGCCCGGAAGTACTTTGGGACTTCTGTTGTCATAATCCATCCATACTTCTGGGCTACATGAGAATTTGTTCTCCCACCATCTTCCCACAGCGTCACCTGGCAGCACCCACAGTACCCAGTGGGCTGTGTTGCTGAACTCCAAGTCCCATAGTGCCCTGCGGGCATCCGGGGCACCACTGCAGTCCAGGAAAGCTGCCATCTAGTGTCATGAAAAGGTGCCTTCCCTCCTCCTTCCATCGCAAGGGCGTCCCGGCCGGAATGAACTGCCAGCCGTCTCTTACACTGCCTACTTGCAAAGGGACTTGGAATGGAGAGAGGAGGTAACATAACATTACATTCTCAGACTCACTTATTTCCAATTCTGGGTGTGTTTCATTTTTTTTGTGTTTCTTTGTGCTCATCCCTCCTTTTATTATTACGTTTCAAAACATCGCCCTTGTTGTTCACCTTTGGCCTTATTGTGGTTGTGGGGTTCTGCCATGAGGACATTATAAAATTTTTTGTCCTACACTGCTCTGTCTGTGCTTATAGTGTCTGAAACACTCTTCTAATTCATAAACACATAAGAAATTTAACATACGACAGGAGACCATTCAGTCCATCAAGTTTTATTTGATCAGCTAATAGCAAGGCTGTCCCGATATCTCATCCAGATACTTCTTAAATGTTGTGGAGGTTTATTTCAAATATATGACTCTGTAGTTTATTCCAGATTCTCACAATTGTTTGAGTAAAGAAGTGCTTCCTGGCTTCAGTCTCTAATTTCCACTGGTGTCCCCATGTACTTGAAGGACCATCTAGATGAAAGAATTCACCTTGATCAACTTTATAAAAACCTTTGAGAATTCTGAAAGCCTCTATTAGATCCCCATAGAGCTCCTCTGCTCGAGATTAAACAGGTTTACTTCCTGAGCCTATCGCCTGTCTATAAGTCCTGGGATGCACTTGACTGTTCTCCTCTGCACGGCTTCAACTGCTGCTATGACTTTCTTGTAGTGTGTTGCCTAGAACTACACACAGTACTCCAGATGTGATATCACTAGTGCATTATACAGTCTACGCATAATGTCCCTTGATTTGTACTCAACTGTTTTTACAATATAACCTAATATTTTATTTGCCTTTTTACTTCCTCCTGTACAGTGCTTAGACAATGAGAACATTGTGTCAACATAAACGCCTAAGTCATTTTCAGAGGCTGCTTCCGGTAGGACCATGTCTCCTATTTTTAATTGAACTACTTTTGCCCATGTGTAACACTTGGTATATTTTTTTTAGTTAAACTATATTTTCCATGTATTTGCCCAGTATAGATAGATAGATAGATATGCCATCCTTCCAATATTAGAATCATCTGTGAATTTCACAGGTTTACTAACTACACCCGTATCTATGGCACTAACATTCATTAGAAAAACTCACTCCATGTGGAGCATTTTCCTCTTATCTCTTTACAGAGTTCATTGATGAAGCAGAGAGGTTCAATCAAACAGCTTCAAACAAATTTTTAAAATGCTCATAATTTCACGAGTAGCCTCCTCATCTTCCCACAGTGTTTAGCTTCTGTTTGCATAGGAGTGACTGTCCCATGACACTATTTTTTACTTGGAGAATATCAGGATTTTCTATTATCATCAAAAATCACTGGATTATAGCATTGTTAAAGGAAGGAAACAGATTTTCATTTGCCTGAAAGACCTCAAATTTGACAAGGCCAGTGTGTTTACTCTGGAGTGTCCATGCTGCTTATTCTCCACCGATATTCACTGATTCTATTATTGCTCCATATTTAAACTCACTTACTGTATTCTTATACAACGTTTGCAGGGAGTAGGAGTGTATTCTGACAGTACAGGGCTTACACCAGGGGATCAAATTTAGATAGGATACGTGCATCCAGGTTTATTCATATCTTGTCAATTTAACCCACTGTAACACAGATGATGTATTGTTGAAGGAAACTGGAGGACTAAAAGAAATCCTCCTGAAGCACCAAAAGAACCTTCAGACTCCACATAGAAAGTGAGTGCCTCAAAACTTCACTCCATATTTAACATGCTGCTGCTGCTGCTGCTGGAATATTCTGTTCTCTTAAAACATCCATCCATCCATTTACTATCTATTGAAGCCTCTCAATCCAAGCATCCTCCTTTACTCTATGTTTACCCCTGGAAAAATGAGTCAAACATATTGAATTTTTGTTCATCAAGAAAAAATGTTACTAACAAAAACATGTACAAATAAAGCATTAACATAAATATATTAGGAATGTCTAGTGAGCACTGCTGTACTGATGCAGATTTAATATGCATCTTTTGTTTTGAAAAAGTCAGTCTGGACAGCAGAAGCGTGTTTCTTTGTGCTGTTTTTTATATTATTTTTTCTGTTGATTGAACATGATAGGGCAGAATGTCAGGGCCTGATCCATACTCTCAATGAAACCTTTGTGTTATTTTAGGCTACCACAGCACAATACGAGGTGAGACACAAAAATAACCGGACTGGGCTTGGGGAGCTCCTGGAACACTGTCTGGAGGTCAGCCGGATGTGAATCATAGAACTATATTCCCTCCTACATGCCCTCTCAAACTGCTGACCGGCTAGGTATATCCTGTGAATAGCCCAGTATGCCACTATAATGTCGGGTGAAAAAAATCAAACAGCGAGACAAGACAACGCTCCTGCACACAATGCTTTTTCCGTAAAGCAGTTTTTGACTTACAAAAACATTCCTGTCCTTGATCATCCTCCCTATTCACCGATTTAGCTCCCTTTGACCTGAAGGGAACACATTTTTCTTCAATGGATGAAGTGAAGACAGAAATGGCAAGCCTGTTGAAGAGCCTCAAGCAAGAAGACTTCCAGCACTGTTTCAATCAATTGAAGATACGTATGGAGCAGTGAAGAGATCGGGATGGGGAGTATATAGAAGGTGACAATGTTTAGAATGCTGTAATTCATCAATAAATTTTTTTTTTTACCAATCCGGTTATTTTTGCGTTTCACCTCGTATTTAGCGCCTTCTACATTTTTCCTGAAACAAGCAACCGGTGCTGCATTGCTAATGGTGCTTAGAGGGCTAACAGATTTCTTGTCCTTCTACTTGATAACAATCATGCCTTTTTGCCACACACCTATTTGCACCATAGTGAATCTCAAAGCAACCAAACTCACCAGACATATCACGATGGTTCAGTCGTACAGTGCCTTATGCATCCGTTTCACTATCAAACTCTACTGACCAATTCACATTGTTATCACTATTGTTTGATTCAACTAATGGTTCAGTTTCAGTTTGTTCTAAAACTGGCTTTACAGCTTCTAGATTACAGACCATACCGTTTTAGTTGAAGGCTCCACCCCACTTATAAATATTGATGAATTACTTTAGAGTGGCAAAATGCAAAGAAATATTCATAATTTTTTGCAGCATAATGTTATTTTATCTATTAGATGGCAGCAGAGTACTGTCCCAAAATTTATTCAGGCTTAACGCTTTAAAGCAGACCATTACACATCATCCTTGGACTTTGGCTTAACTCTAATTACAGAAAATTACAAACCCAAGTAACACTCAGATTAATGCCAAGGAGGTTAAGCTCTCAGAGCCTGGAGCTTTTTCCTGCCAGGTATAGTTCTGGACAGAGTTCCAGTGTATTGAAGGAACAATTCAGCATGCAGTCCCATTCACAACTGTTTTAGAACTGACAATTAACCCTTTGAACCTGGCAGGCCAATTTTCAGGCCAGGTGCTTAAAAGTATATATCTATCCTAACCCTTCTAGCCAGAATAACAACTGTCACACGCATGTACATGGGGGACAACTTACAGGCTTCAGTAAATGTAATTACCCGGCGAGCCAGGGGTTGCCACTGTTCTGATTCTCTCTCTCTTTCTCCCTTGGCAGACCGGGTGATTGATGACCCTATTATCACTGATGTCATGTCTGGTGTCCATCCTCGTGGACCCGCCCCTTCCTAGAATCTTCCTTCATAAACCGGCAAATCATTAACCTACTTTGGTTCTATTTGGACTTGTGCCTGTAAAGACACCACTGCAACTAACTGCAAATGTATTCTTCTCAACTGCCAGAATAAATGGGGTTACCAAGGTGGTACCCCTAATCTTTATCTGTATTCTTTCTGTTATTTTACACATCCAATGCATATCTGTTACGCTACACTACTGCTTTGCTACTTTACACTCTAATTCTTGTAGATCACCCACAAATACCTCTCTGCTGTCATAACCCAGCTGGTCGGAATATTGGCCTTCACTATATTAAACTATGCACATAATATACCACTGTCTAATTACACTGTTATGTTACTTCATAAGTTACACTGCTATTTTTTATTAGCTGAAGGTCAGTTTTGTATTTTTCTCAAAGATTTCTAGAAAAAAATCAAATAGAATTTCAGTTATACTTTAGTATGGGTGCAACTCAAAACAATAGACACATAGTATGTACAGAGAAGTACAAGCAGGCAAAAAGAGGTTTTGTCCTTCTGCTCCATGTGAGTTTTTTATCTTCACTGACCTCACTTCAGGACATCTGCGTTATGGTGTGACAGGTATACCGCCCCAGTCAAACTCCCCACCTGCCACTGTCCCCGGAGTGGGTCACATCACATCCAAGGGAATTTAGGTATTTGGCGCCAGAAACAAGAGCTCTGTGGGGAAGGGGAGACACAGGGCAATTGATCGGAAGATGGTGAAAATCATGTGAAGTGCTGTTGGGGATCGCTTCTGGCACTGAAAACCTTTTTGAAGCGTATCACTCAAAGGTGCAATTTAGCATTAGATCCATCCATCCATCCATTTTCCAACCCGCTGAATCCAAACACAGGGTCATGGGGGTCTGCTGGAGCCAATCCCAGCCAACACAGGGCACAAGGCAGGAACCAATCCAGGGCAGGGTGCCAACCCACCGCAGGACACACACAAACACACCCACACACCAAGCACACACTAGGGCCAATTTAGAATCGCCAATCCACCTAACCTGCATGTCTTTGGACTGTGGGAGGAAACCGGAGCAAACCGGATGCAAACTCCACGCAGGGAGGCCCTGGGAAGCGAACCCAGGTCCCCAGGTCTCTCAACTGCTACCCACTGCACCACTGTGCCGCCCAGATCTGTACAATGTACGATACAAAATGATGAAAAATGTGAGACAATAAGTGATGCAGCTTGTTCTCTGATATCAATGTGTTGTTCTAATACTGTAGCTTATCAATATATACTGCTCAAAAAAAAACAGGAACACATTTTAATCAGAGTATAGCATCAAGTCAATGAAATGTCTGGGCTATTGGTCTAGTCAGTTAAGTAGCAGAGGGGGTTGTTAATCAGTTTCAGCTGCTTTGGTAGAGAAAAGCCAAGCAAAATGACACCTTTTATTGGCTAACTAGAAAGATTACAATATGCAAGCTTTCGAGGCAACTCAGGCCCCTTCTTCAGGCAAGATGTAATCTTGCCTGAAGAAGGGGCCTGAGTTGCCTCGAAAGCTTGCATATTG
Organism: Erpetoichthys calabaricus; assembly: GCF_900747795.2. NCBI lineage: Eukaryota > Metazoa > Chordata > Cladistia > Polypteriformes > Polypteridae > Erpetoichthys > Erpetoichthys calabaricus. Next base: position 43,635,098 of record NC_041401.2, read on the forward strand.
TAATCTTTCTAGTTAGCCAATAAAAGGTGTCATTTTGCTTGGCTTTTCTCTACATTCATAATGGCTAACACGGTACAACACCCTAGTACTACAGCTGCTTTGGTGTTAATGAAATTAACAAGAGGTGCACTAGAGGGGCAACAGTGAGACGACCCCCAAAACAGGAATGGTTAAACAGGTGGAGGCCAATGACATTTTTCCCTCCTCATCTTTTCTGACTGTTTTTTCACTAATTTTGCATTTGGCTACGGTCAGTGTCACTGCTGGTAGCATGAGGTGATACCTGGACCCTACAGAGGTTGCACAGGTAGTTCAACTTCTCCAGGATGGCACATCAATACGTGCCATTGCCAGAAGGTTTGCTGTGCCAGTACTTCAAATTTCTGCTCCTGTCCTACTGAACCACAATTGAAGTTAATAAAATCAAAATCAATTGACTGCGCTGCTTGAAGAGCTTGATGTTAATGTACACTGTCTAAAAAAATCTCACCACAAGAAATTAAAAATAAAAAGACTTTCTGACTCAAAATGGTGGGGTTATTCCCTACTGAGATACAACACTCAAAAGGTGCTAAGAGAAAACTGCAGACCTATGGAGCGAGTTTGGTGTAACAGATAAATAGGGTTTTAATGATGAGGGACTGGCTCTGAATTTGGTTCAAGGCAGCTTTTCAGACATCTGCATGCCCTGCTAGGCTATTCCATTTCATACTGTCCATATAAAAAAAGACAGAAAGATAAGAAAAAATGTTCTTTTATATCAAATTTTAGGTCAACCCCTGGTTGGAGGCCACTCTTTATTTCTTCAGACACTGTTGCTTACTTGAAAAAAAAAGACAATTTCAATGTTTCAAGCCTCATTATTTTGTCTTTGGCAGCAGTGGGCATGTTGATCATTGCTGCTTCAGATCAGCTAAGTCCACCCCCACATAATGCTTAGAATTCCCTGGTTAAAAGTGATTTTGAGGTCTGTTTTATGGATTGAAAGGTTGTCAATCTTAAGCCAGCCAGGCCTGCTGCTTTGAGGCTACCAGCGGCTGAATGCAGTCAACAAATAAGTAAATAAATCAGCCAATTAGGACAAACCTCTAGAGGTTCAGTTACTCCGTCTAGCAAAGAGCATGTCAACCATTAATAATCTGTACTTTAACCATTAGTTTGTAATTAAGTAAATGAAACCTTTGATACTCTACGGGTGGTTGTGTGTTTGCCAATATCTTAGAAAAGCATTCAAACACAGGGAGAAAAGCAACTGTTAAATTCTATAGTCGCTCTGGAAAGAAAATCAGTGACTGCCAGTAACATTGTACAGTATGTGGAGTCTTGTCTGGAAATTGAATTTCTTCATAATGTGGGGCTGTTCAGTTCAAAAACAGTGAGCAATAATTAAATCAAGGACATGGCAAATGTGATCTGCACTCTGTAATATGTGTCACAGGTCACCCCTCTGGCAGCCATGGCACTCTTTGTAATCTTCTGTCCAGAGAGAAGAAGACTTTCTATTTATTGTTTCCTGTACACACACAAAAAGAAGAGCTTAAAATATCATTATTCAATTTTTGTTGTGTGAAAGTAGTTATCCTTCTTTTTTTTTATTGGGGCCTAGTCATTTACTTTTCATTCATTCATTCATTCATTCTCTAAACCCATAGTACTAGGGTGTTGTACCGTGTTAGCCATTATGAATGTAAAGAAAAGCCAAGCAAAATGACACCTTTTATTGGCTAACTAAAAAGATTACAATATGCAAGCTTTCGAGGCAACTCAGGTCCCTTCTTCAGGCAAGATGTAATACAGAAACTGGAGTTCCCTATGTTTATATACACACTCTAGGACAAGAAACAACATTGGTAAATTTTTAAATGAGAAATTTTAAATGTAATGTTCCGACTGGAACATCACATAAAGGGATCATTTTCCTGCAGATCATCTAATGTAGTCTACCTAATTTTCTGCATGAAATGTCCTGACACTGCACTCTATGTGGGAGAAACTGGACAAACACTCCGCCAGAGAATGAATGTACACAGGTTCCACATTAAACATGGCCACACAGATGTTCCTGTAGTGGCCCACTTCAACAGCCATGGACACTGTGAGAGGGACTTTAAAGTCACAGTGCTTATGGACAACTTCAAAACACAGCAAGAGAGAAAAGAATGGGAAGTTAAACTCATGCTAAAATTTAATGCATTACAACATGGGTTGAATAGAGACAAGAGTTTTCTGGCCAGATATGAGGATTGTTTACATCTCTCAGAATGACAGACAACCTGTCTACAGATCTACATTGTTTTGAAGTACTAGGGTGTTGTACCGTGTTAGCCATTATGAATGAAGAGAAAAGCCAAGCAAAATGGGGAATGTAATCAATTACATCTTGCCTGAAGAAGGGGCCTGAGTTGCCTCGAAAGCTTGCATATTGTAATCTTTTTAGTTAGCCAATAAAAGGTGTCATTTTGCTTGGCTTTTCTCTGCATTCTCTAAACCCACTAATTCTGTTACAAGTTGATTGGGATCTATGCTGGGAACATTATGTATAAAGTCAGAACTAGTCCCATTGAGGCAATTGGAACAAAATCCTGATTTACCCATACTCACTAACATCACAGGAATTCTCATGTGACCTTGAAACAAAATAGATTTGTGCAGATGGATGTTTAAATGTGTGTCCTATATATGTTGTAATGTGTTTTGTTAGAAAAACGTATATTTTTACATCATTTGGGTCAAGTTTATTGTCACGTGTACATTGTATACAGTGTACAAAGTACAATGAAATTCTTACATGCATGTCTCCTCTGAAAAGTTGACAATAATACACAATACAATTTATTTTTGTATAGCCCAAAATCACACAAGGAGTACCGCAATGGGCTTTAACAGGCCCTGCCTCTTGACAGTCCCCCAGCCTTGACTCTTTAAGAAGACAAGGAAAAACTCCCAAAAAAACCCTTGTAGGGAAAAAATGGAAGAACCCTTGGGAAAGACAGTTCAAAGAGAGACCCCTTTCCAGGTAGGTTGGGTGTGCAGTCATTGTCAAAAATAAGGGGTCAAAACAATACAATACTTAGAACAGAACATAAGTAATCCTCAATACAATATAATAGTGCAATAGAAATATTACAAGTACAGAGCAGAATTTAACAGTAGATAATATTACATAATACGATTTGGATTTGTTTAGAGTCCTGGAGACCTCAGCCATCAAGCTGCCTCCCTCAATTGGCCATTCCACAGCTGAGACAGCGCTGGGCCAGCCAATCCGATGAAAGGACCCATCTACCTGATGATTCCTGTGATCCTCCATCAGGGATGACTTTACCTTAGGCAGGCAAAACAACTTGGCAGGTGTGCCGTGGCACCAAGAAGCACCACAACTCTGCCTAGAGCCTAGAGCCTGATGGTCATACGGCTGAGAGCCTATGTGGAGATAGGAGAAACTTCTAGAAGGAAAACCTCTACTGCAACACTCTGCTGATCCAGGATTTATGGCAGCATGAAATATTGCTCTGAGTTTGCAAAAGAGCAACTAAAGGACTTTCATACTGTAAGAAACAAGATTGTCTGCTCTGAAGAAACCAAAATTAAACTGTTTGGTCTCAATTCTAAAGTGTCATGTCAGGAGGAAACCAGGCACCTACACATCACCATACCAATGATGAAGCGTGGTGGTGCCAGCATCATGCTGTAGGGTTGATTTTTAGTGACAGGGACGGGAAGACAAGTCATGTTTAAATAAAAGCTGAATGGAAAAAAGTAATGGCAACCTGCTCCAGAGTGCTCTGGACCTCAAACTGGGCCACAGTACAATGGCCATAATCCCAATGAAAAGCAATACAGGAGTGGCTTAGGGACAATTCTGGGAATAGCCTTAAGTGGCCAAGACAGGGCCCAGACTTGAATCCAATCAAACATCTCTGAAGAGAAGTGAAAACAGCTGTCCACCAACATTCTCCATCCAACCTGCCTTATGAGACAGGTGCTATGTAAGAACAAATTAAATTACTGAAATTTTATATTATAAAACTAATATTACAATTATTTTTTTAATTAAATTAAATGAATTAAAAGCTTTTCTTATGGGTCAAATACAGCATCTGCTCAAGAAAGGAGCATGTGAGCTGAGCTACTATCTCAAATGGTAATTTCCTCATAATCCACTTCAGTTATACATATGCATAATAATAATAATAATAATAATAATAATAATAATAATAATAATGCATATTTTTATTTTAGATATTTTACTATATTTCATTTTATTTATGTCTGAGTTACATTTCTTAGTGATATAAAGGTAATAAACAATAATATGTTCTAATTCTGAGGTGTAAAAACACTCCATTTCTGCCCACTTGTTTTTTTCATAGCAAAAAGAGAATATTTAATTTAATCTGACTGGCAGCGGCTGAAGGATGGTAAAATGAATCACTAATGATAATTAGGCTCCATGTTCAGGGTTGAACTGGCTCCAAGTTTTCTCCCACCTTGCACAGCTCCAGTCTGATGAAGCCTTGAATTGGATAAAGACGTGGTGTAGGTTGAGTATATGACAGGAGTCAAGAAGAAATGTTGGGGTGTCAACAAGGCCACCCCCTTTAACATGACAAATAAATGAACTAAAAATAACTAGATCTCTTAGAGCAGCAGAATAGCAAAAGCAAATCTTAGACATAGGCTGAGATTCAAAGGGCTCTGAAGAGCTTCAAGGGTAGCAGCTCTGTTGTGCGGATACATCATGTCCCAAATAAGACGCCACCTTCTCTGAGCACGTTGCTTTTATAGCTCCTGGACTGGAAGGGGCAGGGTCAGTCACCCTCAATGGGTGTCTTCTCTGAGCTGTGGGTGACACAAGAGATAGGAGAGTCTGCCATCGTGCCCCCTGGTGTCTTGGGGTGGTAGTGCTTACCTTTGACAAACCCAGAAGGTGACCATCTGACACATATGCATGAAAGTAGGTACAAAATGTATGTGGGTACTTGTATTATCTTTCATTATTTATTTATTTATTTTATTCCAGCATCTCTCATTACTACTGTGCTATTTTCTAACATAAGGGACGGAGCACATTCACTTGTTCTCCACACATTTCCAGTTAAAGAAAAAACAGAGGAGAATAAATAGCAGAAAAGACACCTTTAATTGCATCCCAAGCTGAAGTTTTGCTTCTTTACCTTTGCTGACTATCAAACAGCAATGAATGAGATGGTGACTCCTAAGCTTTGACATTACAGTAATCCCTCCTCCATCGCGGGGGTTGCGTTCCAGAGCCACCCGTGAAATAAGAAAATCCGCGAAGTAGAAACCATATGTTTATATGGTTATTTTTAGAATGTCATGCTTGGGTCACAGATTTGCGCAGAAACACAGGAGGTTGTAGAGAGACAGGAACGTTATTCAAACACTGCAAACAAACATTTGTCTCTTTTTCAAAAGTTTAAACTGTGCTCCATGACAAGACAGAGATGACAGTTCTGTCTCACAATTAAAAGAATGCAAACATATCTTCCTTTTCAAAGGAGTGCAAAGCAAGCAGTCAAAAAAAAAATCAATAGGGCTTTTTGGCTTTTAAGTATGCGAAGCACCGCCGGTACAAAGCTGTTGAAGGCGGCAGCTCACACCCCCCTCTATCAGGAGCAGGAAGAGAGAGAGAGCCACAGAAAAACAAATAAAGTCAAAAATCAATACGTGCCCTTTGAGCTTTTAAGTATGCGAAGCTCCGTGCAGCATGTCCTTCAGGAAGCAGCTGCACACAGCCCCCCTGCTCACACCCCCCAGGTCAGCGAGAGAGAGAGAGAGAGAGAGAGAGAGAGAGAGAGAGAGAGAGAGAGAGAGAGAGAGAGAGAAAGTAAGCTGGGTAGCTTCTCAGCCATCTGCCAATAGCGTCCCTTGTATGAAATCAACTGGGCAAACCAACTGAGGAAGCAAGTACCGGAAATTAAAAGACCCATTGTCCGCAGAAACCCGCGAAGCAGCGAAAAATCCGCGATATATATTTAAATATGCTTACATATAAAATCCGCGATGGAGTGAAGCCGCGAAAGGCGAAGCGCGATATAGCGAGGGATCACTGTACATCCTAGCTTTTCCATGGTGCCCTTAGAACACCTAAATGGGGCCAAACAATAGTTTAAACCCCAGAGTCCCACTCTCTATTTTATGTCCAACCCTGCAAATAGAGATACAGAGGAGACATGACTGAGATATTTACAATTACGAATGAAATAGCAGACTGGATGCTTTCACTTTAAAATGAATTATTCTACTAAAACAAAGGTGACACAGGTGGCAGGCGGTGGGAAACAGCTTAAGGGCTTTGGTGATGGTATTTACCCACTGGACTAGGGTATGCCCCGATGTTCTAATGCCTTCTCTTCTCCTCCCTCTGCAGCACCGAATATTGACAGCCACTTCATCACTGACATCACTTCCGTGTCTGTCCACTTGGACCCGCCTCTTCCTGCCACCGGAAATTGCTAATCGTGTCTCAGTTTACTTGAGAACTTAGGTCTGAGAAGACATCTCCACAATTTGTTGTGTATTTTTTTGTTATTTTCTCATTCAGTTATACAGGGCCAACAAGGTGGTGCCCCAACTCTTTATCAGCGTCAATGTCATCTTTCTACAGTGGTTAAAAGTAAATTTTATACTAAGTTAGAATGTTTTCTTCACAAAGAGAAGCTCAGGAAAGTTTATCATGCCTGTACATCTGATTTCTACAAAATGACATCAAGTCAAGTTTTAAAGGACTTGTTATCTACTGTACTACTCATTCCATGTGTTTAAGATTCTCTGAGTGAAGAAAACATGCCATGAACTGTGTAAATATATTCTTGGAAAAGCCTCAGCAATGTGTTGTAAAGCTAATGTACAAACTCCACTGATTTGTACTCCATACTTTGGGCTGTATAACTTAACATCCTATTAGGCTTCTTAATGGCTTCTGCACACTGCATGAGTCTTAGGTACTTGTCATAACATGTACTCTCAAGTTTCAAATTCTCCATTATGTATTCACTTTTAATTTATATATGTAATACTATTCATTTGCTACAAAATTGCCAAGTCTGACTTATGTCTACATCAACAACAACATTTATTTATACAGCACATTTTCATACAAATGGTTTATCTCAAAGTGCTTTACAAGATGAAGAAAGAAAAGTTTATAAAAGATAAAAAATAACATTAGGCAATGCTAAATAACAAAGAATAAAGTAAAATACTATAGTCGGGAGGACAGAAAAAAAAAACGGTCTGGAGAAAAAAAAAACAAAATCTGCAGGGGTTCAAAGGCCAAGAGACCGCTCAGCCCCCACTGGGCATATCTAGGGCCATCTGAAATTATTCCACTAGATTATCGGCTCTTCTATGTCATTTGGTATCCTCTGCAAACTTAAACCCACTTTAAATTTATATTCGTATCCAGCCTATTTATAATTATTAAAAAGAGCAGACTCCAGCACTGATCTCTGGAGGACTCCACTATTAATTGTTAAACTGCTGCAACCAGCTATAGTTGGTTCCCAATGTAATTTGCCAGTATGCAAGTATATTTGGTGACGTACATTCGTTGAACACTGCAACTGGCTATAGTCGGTTCCCAGTGCAATTTGCTAACATGCCGGAGCTGATCAGTCAGTGCCGTACATTCGTTGAGCAGCCAGCTCATGACCACATGACCTAGCGAATCAGCATCATTGTCCCTGGGATTCAGCCGCTGCACTAGACTAGCCTGCAAGCATCAGCGTTGGCCTCTGTGTGCTTGTGTGCTGCCAGTTCAGGCGCAATTGGCTCGGTGATTTACTGAATTTTCATCAATGGTGTCAGTTTCACCGTGTACATATAATACTAGATTGTTGCAGTAGTTTTTACAGTTCATTGACAGTGTGTAAAACGGTCAGTGTTGCAGTAACTGTGATGCTCTTTGCATGAAAAAAATATGTGTTCCATTAAAATTTCACTTTTTCTTGTTGAATTGTGACGTTTTCTTAAAAATTGCAGCAAAAAAGTATTAGGGTGCATCAACCCCCCACGTATGTGGCATTTTAAGGGTTAACATCACAGATTTCTAAAAAACATCCATAGGATAATTTACCAAGAAATGTATTGTTAGTTTGGGGACCTTGCCAATCTGCATGTGATACTTGAATAGCAATTGATAGGCTATGTTTGTGTGTTCTGGTCAAAATTTGTCAACACGTTTCTTATGTTCTGTCAGTGTTGGACTCTTTACATTTATGGCTTAAGCCCCTTCAGTGTGGACTTTCCACATTCTCCCAGTGTTCCTATGTGTTTTCTTCAGGGATTCTGCTTTGAAAGATGTGTTTTCTCTGGTTGATGGCTTGAATCTAAATTTATGTACATTGAGTGAGTGCAGGCTGGTGTCCCCTGGGATTGATTGGAATGCTCAGACACCGACAACCTTCACAACAAAACAAAGGGTGGCAGCAGAAAACGGAAGGACTGATTGCTGCACAGAAAGGAAAGCTACAGGAACAAAAAAGGGGATGCCTTAAATGTAGAGAAAGGGCCACATATTATTAATTGAAAATATTATTATGTTTATTATTCCAGCCTTTGAATCAGAAAATGTTGGGCAGGGGAGACTGCAAGGACTGCTTTCTCCAGAAAGAGTGTGGAGGCGCCCACAGTGGTTACTGTGTATTCAAAATAGGTATGCAAATGAGCCTGCTGAGGTATTCACAAGAGAAAATTACCTTCTTTGTATGCAGCAACATATGCTACACACAAGGTGTCATTTTAAAAGCCCTGGAAACATCCTTTGCCACAACAATTTCAAACTTCTACAACACATTTTGCATTAGCTGCTCTATCCTGCTGTTGTGTTTGGACCATCTCTGAGGTTTGCATTAGCACAATATTTTCACCAAACTTTGAAAATGATGAAAGTAATGAAGTATTCCCAGAGAAAATCTCAGCCTTGCACAAATTATATTAATTTAAACTGTAGAGGAAAACATTAGCAAGGCAAAAAAATTCATAACTTTAAAAGGGTCATCCATACCAGATTTACATTATTCAGAATTCAAGATACAAAGTGACATGTAGAAATAACAGATGTCCATTTCAATCGCACTAAGTGATAAAATATTACATTTCACATTAGTGACCATTCTTTGCAAGCCCAATTAAAGAAATAAATCTACATCCAAATTAACCATTTACGGATTGCCTGTCATTTTTATTGTAGATGCTTAGAAAATGAGAAAGCTGTACGTGTCAGCGCCCAGGGTGCTGTTGGCTGCTAACAGTGCCGAGCAGCTCTCATTATTCCGTTTGCAGGATGTTGCATGATTTTATGCTATATTTTAGTCTAATGCTTCTTGAGTAGCCGATCAATGGCTGCTTCCATATTTTCAAGGACTGGAAATTTCTATTCCGGGGACCTTAGTGTGGCACTGAGGTTGACAGCTGATGAGACGGCACAGCAGGATGAAAGTTTCTTCTCTCAGCAGGGGCATTAGAAAGCCATGAGAATTAACAGTTTTGATTTGACTAGGGAATGCCAGTCCACACAAGGAGCCAGATCAGCGCAAGAAGGACTGTTAAAGCTAAGGGCTAAATTGAGCCAATAGGTTAGATACACAAGCTTCCATTATTAGCATTTTTCAAGGGGTTATGATTTTAAATTGAGCTGAATCACAGCTCCGGACCTCTGTGTTCAAATTTCTGTTTAGCCACACTCTGTTTTTGAAGGTCTTAATATTATTTTCACATTCCCATAGATGTGTGTATTAGGTTGAAGGGCAAACCTAGATTGATCCCAAGTGAATATGAGTGTGTGTGTCCTATCTAGGGTTGGTTCATTCCTTGCACCAGGCAAGGAACAATGGCTCCCAAAGGTCTTTTGTTGAATTAAATGAGTTTGGATGAGAAGAGAATGATTCCAGTGTGAGAACTAGTTGTGTCTTCAGCACCTTATGACAAAACCTTCATAATGGAAGTGAACAGGGCAGTAGAGAGAATTTCCAAACTTACGCATGGAACTGAAAGCATATACAGACATTGACAAATTTCTTGGTACCCCTTCATGAAAAGAGAAGAAGCAACAATCGTCTCTGAAATAACTTCAAATTGACAAAAATAATGGGCAACCCTCATTGTTTATTCTGTATGCAACAGAAATCAGACTAAAAACAAATAATAACACAAATGAAAATTTAATGGACAAAAGTGATGGAACCCTTAACCTAATATTTTGTCGCACAAAATTTTAGAGGCAATCACTGCAAACAAACAATTCCTGGAGCCCTCAAATGAGGCTTCTGCACCTGTCCGCAGGTAGTTTGGTGCACTCTTCCTGAGTGAACTGCTCCGGCTGTGTCAGGTTTAAATGGTGATTTCTCCAGACTGCATGTTTCAGTTCTTTCCATAGATGTTTGACATGATTTAAATCAAGGCTCATAGAAAGCCACTCCAGAATAGTCCAATGGTTTGTTCTTAGCCATTCTTGGGTGCTTTTAGCTGCGTGTTTTGGGTCATTATCCTGTTGGGGGACCCATGACCTGTGACTAATACAGACCTTTCTGACACTGGGCATTATGTTTCGCTTCAGAATGTCTTGAGAGATTTCATTGCTCCCTGTACAGACTAGCACCCCATGCCAGATGCAGCAAAGCAGTCCCAAAACATAACCGAGGTTTTGCCACATTTCACAGTAGGTACGATGTTCTTCGTTTATTTTATCTGTGGACATAGAGCTGATGTGACTTGCCAAAAAGCCCTAGTTTTCTCTTATCTGTCCAACGGACATTCTCTCAGAAGCATTGTGGCTTGTCAATATGTATTTTAGCAAATTCCAGTCTGGCCTTTTTACATTTTACTTTCCTCCTGAGTATTATTCCATTGAGCCCACTGTCATTCAAAAAGAAACAGATGGTGTGATCAGACACTTGACCTAGGAGTTCGTATTTGTTTGGAAGTTGCCCTTGACTTTTGGTCTACCATTCTCACTATCCTTCTGCCCATTCTGGGGTCGATTTTTTTCTGGGAGGTTGGATACAGTCCTATGGACCTTAAATTTCTTAATAATACTTGCAGCAGTTGTCACAGGAACATCAAGCTGATTGGACATTGTCTTAGAGCATCTGCCTTTAACATGCTTGACTATAATTTTCTTTCTGATCTCCTTAGACAGCTCTCTGCTTTGCATTCTCTGGTCCACGTTCAGTGTAGGAGACACACTGATATCAAATAGCAGAGTGACTATATCTCACTCTAATCCAATTACCTATGATTTATTCTAGGGGTACCCACACATGTGTTCAGGTCATTTTGCAATAAGCATTACTTGATTTCTTTTCACACTTGCTTTGCTTTACTCAGTGAAATAACAAAGGCATACAGGTATTCTTCTTCTTCTTCTTCTTCTTCTTTCGGCTGCTCCATTAGGGGTTGCCACAGCGGATCATCTTTTTCTATATCTTTCTGTCTTCTGCATCTTGTTCTGTTACACCCATCACCTTCATGTTCTCTCTCTCCACATCCATAAACCTCTTTAGGCCTTCCTCTTTTCTTTTTGCCTGGCAGCTCTGTCATTAGCATCATTCTCCCAATATACCCAGCATCTCTCCTCTCCACATGTCCAAACCAACACAATCTTGCCTCTCTGACTTTGTCTCCCAGCCGTCCAACTTGAACTGACCCTCTAATGTACTCATTTCTAATCCTATCCATCCTTGTCATGCCCAGTGCAATTCTTAGCAACTTCAACTCTGCCACCTCCAGCGCTGTCTCCTGCTTTCTGGTCAGTGCCACCGTCTCCAACCCAAATAACATAGCTAGTCTCACTACCATCCTGTAGACCCCCGTTTCACTCTTGCTGAGTATCTGTCTGTCACAAATCACTCCTGACACTCTTCTCCGCCCATGCCACCCTGCCTGCACTCTCTTTTTCACCTCTCTTCCACAATCCCCATTACTCTGTACTCTTGATCCCAAGTATTTAAACTCATCCACCTTCGCCAACTCTACTCCCTGCATCCTCACCAATCCACTGACCTGCCTCTCATTTACACACGCGTATTCTCTCTTGTTCCTACATGGGACAATTGCTTTTCATTTAATCACTTTTAAGGAAGCATACAATACTTTTTCAATGAGCTGTAAGGATATCAACACATTTGTCCAAGTCTGTATTTGCATATGACCTCTTTGAGTTGAATATGTTTGGTCTAATTGATCAACAATGTGATGTTTCATCATGTTATTTAGCCCTAAATGATGCTGGAACTGAATTTGCTATCACATGATTAAACAAACATGGAAAAATCAGCAAATTCCTATAATTTCATTTAAATAAATTTAAGGAATATAAAATTGATATATTTTATAATTTGATTTAATCTTCTAGTTTGTAGGGAGCTGGTGCCTATGTAGTTAGTATTCATGGACACGAGACAGTAAACACTGAATGTTGCACCAGCTTATCACAAAGAACATTTAAGCTTGCATCCATATAGGTCAGTTATTTAGTATTTACAATTGATGTAACATATTCACCATTTTTGGAATGTAGCAAATAAACCAGAATACCTGAATAAAACACAGGGATGGTACCAAAACTAGATGGATAACATATTATGGAGAATGGCAAAAATAATTCAAAGATCTGAACAATCTTAAGAACTGCGTAAACACTTGAAAAATCCAGTTTAATATACAAAAGTGCAAGGTGCTATACAAGGGCAACAGGAACCTCAATTATAAATACAAGATTTGGGATGCTGTACTACAGGAGGTAACCTCTAAAACAGATTTACATTGACTCATTTTCAAATAATGCCCAAATAATATGAATAATCAATTAAAAAGTCCAATAAATTGTTAGGTTAATTCACAAAAGCTGCTGAATATAAATTGAGAGACATTAAGATTAGACTAGTGTGACATTAGAGGGCTCTGTTGCTCCTCTAACCCGACAGATGCTCAGGACATCATGTGAAAATACTAAGAAGTATTTTAATTCCTTTCTTTTTTTATAAATAGTGACCCTAAGCACCACAGCCACCATACACAGGCAAGTAAATACAATAATTACAATCACACACTATTCTCTCTCTATCTCCTCCACACCTCCCAGCAAGTGTTGTCTACTACCTCCCGACTCTGGCTCCCTTGCTGGTTTCACAGCAGTCCTTGATCTGGAGGTTCTCCTGTCCTTCCCACATGTGACTTGCCAGCACTTCCAGGTCAGATGGAGAACCTGACTTTTCTTCAGTCTGGAAGTACTTTGGGGTTTCCGTCCTCATGACTTGGGAGTACTGGATGAGACAGGATTCCTCCAGTTCTCTTGCAGTGTCCCCTGGTGGCACCTATGGTACCCAGCAGGGCTGTGTTGCCAAACTCCATGTCCCATAGTGCCCTGTGGGAATCCGGGGCACCACTACACCGCTGGGATGCTGTCATCTAACATCTTGGGATAAGTAATGTCCGAAAGAGGTTACCTTCCCCCATCCTTCCACTCTGTGGGCATCCCGGCCGTCTATCACACTAGATAATGCACTAATGAGACTGCATCTGGAGTATCATGTGCAGTTCTGGTCACCACAATACAAGAAAGACATAGCAGCACCAGAAGCTGCACAGAGGAGAGCAACCAAGTGCATTCCAGGACTTAAAGACATGTCCTACTGTGACAGGTTTAGACAATTAAACCTGTTTAGTCTCAAGCAGAGAAGGTTGTACGGGGACCTAATCCAGGTTTTCAAAATTCTCAAAGGTACTGATAAAGTAGATCCAGCAGAATTCTTTCAACTAAATGGTGAATGAGAGGACATCAGTGGAAATTATGGGAAAATGCATTTAAGACTCAAGCTGGGAAGCACTTCTTTACCCAAAGAATTGTGGGAATCTGGAACAAACTACTGAGACATGTAGTTGAAGCAGAAACCTAGACAACCTTTAAGAAGAATCTGGAGGAGATGTTGGGACAGCTTAACTATTGGGTAGACAATCAACCTTGATGGACTGAATGGCCTTGTATCATTTGTCAAATTTCCTTTGTGCAAACTCCAAAAAAGAAGTGACCAGAGAAAATTCAAACCAAGTTGTCTAATCAGTCACTGTACTGCTTGGAACTTTACAGATTATGCTTCTTTTGACACTTTATGTGTTGAGTGCATGGTGGCACAGTTGTTAACACTGCTACCTCATGGAGCCAGGGACTTGGGTTCATGGCCATTATCAGTGTGGAGTCAGCATGCTTTGCATGTTTTTTCCTCCTGGTACTTCAGTTTCTTCTGCACAATTCTAAAGACATGTATGGTAGGCTAATTGCAGTTTTGCCTTGTGTGAGTGTAAATTGAGGGGAACCCCATCTAGGGCAGATTCCTGCCTTGCACTAACTGATGGTTGATTTGGTTCTGGTCTCCTACAACCATGAATTGAATTAAGGGGGCCTGAGAATGTTACGTTTTGTTAGGTTGCATTATGAGTCTTAGAATTTTTCATTTTATTTGCATCAGAAGACTAAAAAGTTATGTAATATTACTGATTTGCAATTTATATGAAAAGCACTGATTCTAGCATTAGCATCTGGTGACTAACAAATACACAACATATTATATAAAGAGAATGAACACCACAAGAACACAATCACATAGGGGCAATGTGGAGCTGCCAGTCAGTCTACTCAGGCTGAGAGGAAAAATACAGCATTACATTCATTACTGTCAACACAATGAAATATCTGAACAGTTATATTTCTGAGGGTTATGGAATTTCTATGGTTTTGTTTAACAAAATCCTTCCATCTAAAATACTATAGGTGAATCATCCTATCTTTATAAGAAGCAGATTTTGATGAAATGTTGTGCTGACAATAAAGTAATCCTGCAGAGAAAAAATAATAGAGTAGGCAAACCTTTCTTTATGCTTTTCCGGAGTGTAACTAGCATAGCTCATGCTAGGGTGTTCTGAGTTATTTTATCATCATTTATTCTGGCAGAAACTTATTAGCCTTGCCTTTACGTTAAACTTCAAAGATCACACTAGCGAGGCATTGCGTATATGACAGATGAGAATGAGAATTTCCAAACACAATACCAAAGTCTGCTGACACTAAATTTACATTTAAATAAAATAGTATTCTACTCTGAAGCAGTCAATTAACAGTTACATGTCTACACTCAGGGTGAAATAATTGCAGCAGAAAGGAAATTCAGTTTGAAACACATAGAAACCAAATTAGATCTTTTAAGTTCAGCCGTTTTTATACTTTAAATATGTTGAAAAAAATATATATCATTTATGAAAAAGAAAAACTGAACCACGGACAGCATGAACCAAAATTATCTTAATGCTAGATGGAAATCCTATTCCCATCTGCTATTCCTTACATTTATTAATGTTTCACATAAACAGTGAATTCAAGAAAGTATTCAGACCCCTTCACTTTTTGCTCTTATTACTTTATTGTGTTGTAGATTTTAATTTTAAATGGACAGATTTACCATTTCGCCATCAATCTACACTCAAATACCTAACGACAAAATGTAAACATCTTTTCGGAAAGGTTTACAAATGTATTAAAAAAAATCAAATACTGAAATCTCTCTCTCATTTAAGAATTTGGACCCTTAATGGAGTCCTTTATAGAAGCACCTTTGAGTCTTCCTGAAGACTGAATTTGGCCAGTTTGTCCCATTCTTTCTGACAGGCCCTCTCAAGTGTTGTGATTAACATTTTTAATTTTCTTAAGCTTTCCTTAAGCCTTAAAATTGAACTTTACATTTATTCTGTTTTTTTTTTAATTAAAGAAACCATTTTTGTTGTTTAGTTTGTTTGGGGACTTATAGTTGTTAATTTAACATTATTTTTGACACCATTTTGTTTTAGTAATGGGTACTGCCATGTTGAGAGCCTTCTGTCGCCTGTTGCCTCAGTAAACCTCCCATCAGGCACTGGAAATATGAATGTATGACATTAAGAGTAACAGTATAAACATCACTCCTTCAAAAGCCCCAAAACTATCAGAGACTGAATAATCTTAATGGCAGTTACGTGTGATTCTTTGTTGTTTTGGCATTAGATGCCTGCATGAATTAAGACTGAATTTTAGTTTGGATACACATTTTGTTAGTTGATTTCTTTCTTCTGATTTGACCTCAGCGTTGTTTTCTTTGACCTTGTTATTCTCCTGGTCCCTCTATTCAAACCTCTTACTTTCTCCTTTGCTTTCAGAAAGCAACTGTAAAATGCCATCTTGAGGTCTCTCCATAGAAGTTCTATAGGTTTTAAGTCAGGTCTTTGGTCGGGCCACACAAAGACAGAGACTTGTCCCAAAGACGCTTCAGTGTATCTTGGCTGCATGCTTCGGATCACTGTAATGTTGAAGGGTGAACCTTCGGTCCAGTCAGAGATTACATGCACTCTGGAGCAGGTTTTCTTCAAGGACCTCCTTCTATTTGGCTGCATTCATCCTTCGCTCAAGTTCTGACCAGTCTCCTTGTGCTTGCCACTAGGATTTACTCTGATAGTGATGGTGATACCACCATGCTTCACCGTAGGCATAGTATTAGGCAAGCGATGTTCAGAGCCTTGTCTTCACCAGACACAGTGCTTGGAGTTCTGCCCAAAGAGTCCAATTTTGTCTAATCGGACCAGAGAACCTTTTTTCCTTAAACTCTCATAGTCATTTAAATGCCATCTGGCAAGATGCAAGCAGGAGTCACCCACTCTACCACAAACGCCTGATTGATTGAGTGCTACTGAGATGGTAATCCTCCTGACAGGTTCTCAAATCTTAACAAAGGAGTTCTTAAAGCTCTGGGTGACTAGTAGGTTCTTGGTCAAAGCCCTGACCAAGGCGCTTCTTGCACAGTTTTACTCTGTTCGGCTAGAAAGCCAACTTTATGAATAGTCTTGATTGTTCCAAACTTCTTTAATTTTTAGAATTATTGAGGACACTGTGCTCCTGGGAACACTCAAAGCTTTACAAACGGTTTTATACCCTTGTTCCAGTCTATGCCTCACCACAGTTTGATCTCAGAGGTCTACAGAGAGTTCTTTAGACTTTGTGGTGGACAGTCAGGGCCTTTGCCTGGCCGGGACACCTCCACGTTGGGAGCACTGGAGGAGCAAGTGTGGCCACAGCGTTACCCTTGGTGCTAGATGGCAGCCCCCCTGGGTTGCAGCGGTGCCTCGGACTCCCACAATGCTTCATTGGAGTTGGAGTTTGGTAAAGTCCTGTTGGGATTCGCAGGTGCCGTCACGGGGTGATACAATTACTGCTGAGCCCTGGCAGCTCTTCCACCATACCCAGAAGTGCTGCCAGAAACACATCATCAGACACTTGGAGCCCTATATAAGTGGCCAGCAGACACCATTCTGGGAGCCAGAGTCAGGAGGAGGAGGAAGCTTGCCGGAGAGAGAGTGGAGGAGAAAGAAAGAAAGACAGAGAGATAAAGAAAAAGAAAAAAAAGGAAGAAAAAGTAAAGTGTGTTGGTGCTTGTTGAGATGCTAAATAATAATAAATCATGTGTGCTTTTGGCACTTGTGTCCTTAGTGTCTGTCTGTGTCCAGGCTAATTCCACAACTTCATAGTTTGCTTTTCGTCCTGACAAAGTGTGAACTGTTTGATCTTAAATATGTAGCTGTGTTCCTTTCTAAATCAATTCAGTTTGTCAGAGGTGGCCTCCAGTCAAGTTCTATACACATCTCAAGGAGAATTCAAGCAACCAGGATGCATCTGATCACAATTTGGAGTGCCAACACAAATGCTCTGAATACTTATATGAGAGATTTCAGCTTTTCATTCTTAACAATTTACAATCTTTATGAAAATATATCTTCACTTTGTCATTATGGGTTATTGAGCCTGGAGTGAAGAGCAAACATAGCAAATGTATCCATTTGAAATGAAATCTATGACATATTTAAGTGTGCAGAAAGTGAATGGGGTCTGAATACTTTTGGAATCCACTGTCAATAAATAGGAAGCAGTAGTAAAGTCAAGGTAGAGAAGTGATACAAGACTGTCCACTAAATTTTAAATTTTTTGTATTTTTATACCATTCCCAAATTCAATAAAAATGTTACACAGTATATGGTTGCCTTATATATTTAGGTAAAACTACCAAAAAATGACAAGGTCCTTATGAACCCCCTGAAAATTAGGGAAAAGAAAGCACAGTTTTGCCATGCCTGTGACACAATACCACCTGGAGTGGTTACTCTGGAAGGCAGGAATTAGGAGTTAGGATAATAATTGGCAGTTCCACTCTTGTTTTCAGAGTTTACCTTTTTTAATTGGTTTAAGGCTTAGGTCTTTTTTGTACATTTTCAGGGCAATCTTTTACTTTGCCTTAATTCTGAATCACAATATTAGAAAGCTCAAGAGATATCTGCAGGTCATTTGCTGTTATCTTAGGATTCTTTTTCATTTCCTTCAACATTGCACACTGTGCTTTTGCTACAGTCTTAGTGTGCTGCTCTCTCCTAAGGAAGCAGCAACAGTAATTTGTTCCAAATTAGTCCAAGTTAGGATTCTAGCAGCTGCATTCTGCACTAGTTGCAAACAATTTATGTCTTTTTTGGGTAGTCCTGAGAGGAATGCGTTACAGTAATCTAGTCGACTGAAAACAAAAGCGTGAACTAATTTCTCAGCATCTTTCAATGATATAAGAGGTCTAAAAGAGGATAAAAGAGGGATAGTATGTAGTCACAGTCTTACAAGGCACTAAGATTAAGAGAGAAACATGAACTGGTTATGGCAATGACAGTCACTATTATAGAGCAGAAGATGGGAACTGCTGAGATTATTATTTCCAAAATAAACGCAGAATATCAAAATGTAGCAACACCAGAGAGGGAAAAGTGTACCCTGGTTCCAAATATGTTATTTTCCCCCAGACAGGACTGTAGGGAGCTGGCTGCTCATTAGTCACTGGCATTGCTAAAGCTATAGCCAAAAGAAAGGTCAAGAAGAAAACGGCAGAGGTGGCAACATCTCTTGACTGATAAAGCGCTGAAGTAATGAAAGACAAGGGGGTGTTACAATGAGCTGAAACCTGCCACCACTGAAGCAAATGCAATGCTGCTCAGACTCCTGTATTCATTCTAGGGCTTGGTCAGGTGTGAACACAGAGGAAGTTGAAACATTCAACTGGTGGGCAAACAGTAGGCCAGAGGGAAAAAGTGAGAGAAACAGACGAGTAAAGTAAAAGTGAGTGCGGGTGCAAAGTACTTTAGAGTAGGCTAATGAGCAAGTGTTTCGGAAAATACTCGGTAAATAAAGAATAGTCATGACTCTCTGTTATAAATTAATCCATAATGGACATCCTTTATTATTACACCAGCCTGGTTAAGCCACAATTTGCTCCTGCTTTGTGCAGCATGGGAGACTGATCAGTCTTAATAGAAAAATTTCTTTGATAAGTTAGGTTCTCTTGGGTGGGGTTTAAATTGATTTGTTAAATTTGACTTGACTGTATGGAATGTTATATGTTTCTAATTAAAATCAATAAAAAAACAGAATAACTTATTTTATAAGTTAGGTTTATTTAAATAAAGCATTTCAAGTTACACTAGTCAGTGCACAGATCAATAGTATATTCTAAAAACATCTTAATATTATCTAAAGGTCCCAAAATAGTTTTACAAGTCTTACATAAATATCTGGTTCATAGCATTGGATTTCCTATATATAAAATATTATTAGAGAACAAAATAAAAATTTAAAATGCATTATGAGCTCATCTCTGATTTGATGTGCTGGTACGAATGAAGTCAGGAGAGCATAGTTTAACAGGCAGGCGCACGGTGAAGCACTTCAAAGTTTCATAAAGTGCTTTTTTTCCCCTTACAGCATGACAGACCCTGAACCCATAAAGACAGATCCAGAAAGACAGCAGGTTTTGCCTTTTGTCCTGTTTATTTGTACCTTTTGTATTCTCCATTTGTTTATCTCTTCAGTTGTATACTAAATATATGTTAGAACATTAGAACAATCTAGATGAGAACAGGCCATTCAGCCCAACAAAGCTCACCAGTCCTGTACACTTAATTCTTCAAAAATAACATCAAGCTGAGTTTTGAAAGACATTTCAGTAATGTAAACTCTTTAGCTTCTTTTGCTTAAACTGAAAAGCCTTAACTCTTTTAATCTTTCTACATTTTTCATCCCCTGTATCCCTGGAATCAGCCTAGTCGCTCTTCTCTGGACTTTTTCCACCACTGCTTGTAGCCTGGAGACCAAAACTGAAAACACTTCTGTATTGTTTGAATTTTTTGGGTTAAAGAGCGCCCCCTATCTATCCAGCATAAACAGAATCCTCCAAATGGGTTAATTGGTACCAAAGATATTGAATGCACAGGCTGAAATGAGGTGGGAAAGGTAGCAACATACAGTAAGGCCGCAATTTGGTTCAGAAAATGAAGATAAAAAGAGTACTGAAGGTGTTAAAATTCTATTTTAATTTAACCGTTTTTATGTTCATTTTAAGTATTTCATTTCCTCCTGATTTTGCTACTCTTATTTAACAATATTATCATAGATTTCCACTTTTTCAATTTTATTTTTTCTTCACATTTTTTATGTTTGTATATACTTTTTACAAGCTTATTAATTTCATTCTGTCTTTTTCATCAAAGTTTATTTTATACGTTTTCTTCTGTGGTTAATGTCACTCTGTTATTTTTTATTATGTTTCCTTGCACTTAAAGATTTATTAAAATTTTATCAACATGGACATAAAGGAGACAGACTGTCTTACTTTAGACTGATACAACTGAATCAGCCAAGCGGACGCCTTTTTATTGTGGCAATAAAGGCTTTAGCCCTCAAATGGCTGCTGTTGTGGCTTTGTGACACACCTCTACAGCAGCAAAGCTAATGCTGAGGCAAAACAGTTTCTCTTTTTCCTTTTCTCCATTTCTTTGCAGGGATCTAAAGATGTGCTGTAGGACACATTTCACAAGTTAAACATTTCAGTTACATAATATAAAGGTGTTTGCTGAATAAATTCGTAGTGACAACAGTTGTAATTTTAATTAAAAAAATACAAAATCTCTTTACCAAGTTAAATTTTATATAGCACATTTCATGGTGAGTACCACAGTGCCTAACATTTCCACAAAATGATGCTTATTATATGAATTCAAAAAATGTCAGCATAAATAATATGCCCTCATTTTGTTTTTTTATGAGGGATGTGCAACATATACTGTACTGTACAGTACCAAGAAAATCCTCTTTGTGATTCCCTCTACTATTGAAAATGTTTGACATAAAATGTTTTAGGGTCTTCAACCAAATCTAACAGGACACTTGAGTGATTCAAAGACTGGAGTGGAGGATGCAATTATCTATCTGGCAGCTCTGTGAGGATTATGTTTATTAACACTAGAATTACCAGAGCCTACGAAAAAACTCGTATATCCGGCCCACCTTAAAACGCTTCTTAAATCAGTTCACACCTCTCCGCCAGCATCCTTTTTCCTCTAAATGTGCTGATAAAAGACAAGCTGCCAGCAGCCGGCTATTCCATCCCCCCACCGACTTAGAACGTGAGCGCACTTTTCCCAGCTCTTGCCTTCATTGATTATGTGGGAGTGAAGTGGAGTTTTACAGTGGAAATAATTGATCGTCATTCTAAAGTAATCTGTGTAAACACATTGTTAAAACAGAAACTTTGTCATATTGTAGTAATAAATGTTACAAAATGTAGTAGGCATAAACTATAGAATGTGTAAAGCCCGAGTTCCAAAGATCAAATAAACACTTTCACAAAAGCTTCAAGGGCAATACAATAGCTTCTGTGGCGTAGCGTGTTAAGATTTACCTCTTAAAGCAAAACAACTCTGCCGCCTCTCAGACCTAAGTTCGAATCCCCACTAGGGATAAAATGTTGCTTTTTTTTTTTTTTTTAACCTGAAACGGACATAAAATTTATAAATTGGTATGCACTGTCAGTTAATGAGATCGTTATATTTTCATGTGGGATGCTCCTTTTAAAATATTTTTTTAACAATTGAGACTGCAATTAACAGGAACAACTGTCCTTATAACTGTTATTTTTAAGATCCATAACACACAGACAGACGAGCACTGCGTAATAGGGAGACAGACAGGCAGAGATATATAAATAAACAGGGAAGGCACATGTACTGAAAGAAGAAAAAAATCAACATGCGTCGTTGTTACTTAGAGAGTCAGATGGGGGGAGGGGTGATGTTAGAGCACGTGAGCTTATTCAGTGCAGCAGGAACAACGCACATGTTGATCTTTTTTCTTCTTTCAGTACATGTGCCTTCCCTGTTTATTTATATATCTCTGCCTGTCTGTCTCCCTATTACGCAGTGCTCGTCTGTCTGTGTGTTATGGATCTTAAAAATAACAGTTATAAGGACAGTTGTTCCTGTTAATTGCAGTCTCAATTGTTAAAAGAAATATTTTAAAAGGAGCATCCCACATGAAAATATAACGATCTCATTAACTGACAGTGCATACCAATTTATAAATTTTATGTCCGTTTCAGGTTAAAAAGAAAAAAAAAAAAAAAGCAACATTTTATCCCCAGTGGGGATTCGAACTCAGGTCTGAGAGGCGGCAGAGTTGTTTTGCTTTAAGAGGTAAATCTTAACACGCTACGCCACAGAAGCTATTGTATTGCCCTTGAAGCTTTTGTGAAAGTGTTTATTTGATCTTTGGAACTCGGGCTTTACACATTCTATAGTTTATGCCTACTACATTTTGTAACATTTATTACTAAAATATGACAAAGTTTCTGTTTTAACAATGTGTTTACACAGATTACTTTAGAATAATGATCTCTCATTTCCACTGTAAAACTCCACTTCACTCCCACATAATCAATCAAGGCGTGAGCTGGGAAAAGTGCGCTCACGTTCTAAGTCGGTGGGGGGATGGAATAGCCGGCTGCTGGCAGCTTGTCTTTTATCAGCACATTTAGAGGACAAAGGATGCTGGCGGAGAGGTGTGAACGGATTTAAGAAGCGATTTAAGGTGGGCCGGATATACGAGTTTTTTCGTAGGCTCTGGTAATTCTAGTGTTAATTACTCCAGCGCCTTCAATTCCAACCAGCCATCCTTGTTAAGTGGTAAGCTCAGAGATATGCAGGTGGAAGAGCCTGTGGTGTCCTGGGTAATGGACTTCTTGCTGGGCAGACTGCAGTTTGTGAGACTCGAAGACTGTGTTTATGGTATGGATGTGAGCAACAGTGGAGCACCACAAGGAACAGTCCTGTCTCCTTTTCTCTTTACTATGTACACCTCCAACTATGAATATAACAGGCCAGGTCAGTTGTACAAATTCTCAGATGATTCTGTACTTATAGTGGAGGGGTTGGACAGAGTATAGGAGGAAGATGGAGAACTTAAATTGCTAGGAGCTCAAACAAATTGCCTGCAACTTAACATCAGTAAAACCAGGGAACTGGTTATTGACTTTCGACACACCAATGAGACTCAATGTATGGTCACTATTCAAGGAGTGGATGTAGTGGTGTAGCACTCCAAGTACTTGGGGTCCACATTAATGACAGGTTGGACTGGTCTCAGGACGCAGAGAAAATGTATAAGAAAGGGCAGAGCAGGCTCATTTTTCTTAGGAGATTGCTTTCCTTTAATGTGGGAACTGACATCCTGCACATCTTCTACAACTTTGGGATGGTCAATGCAATTTTCTAAGTTGTGATGTGCAAGTTTGGTAATGTCACTTTAAGAGGCCCACCAAATCAACAAGCTAATTAAAATTACAGGCTCGGCTATGAAACACACTCTGGATCCCCTGGAGGTCGTAGCAAAGGAGAGGATTGAAACAAAACTGAGTGTCATTATGAACAAATCCTGCACATCCTCTCTCCGACACACTAACACTGAGGACTTTCAGCCTTCGAATCATTCAGCAGAAGTGTGTCAAGAAATGTGATGAGCTCCTTTATGCCAACAGCAATATGCCTGTATAATTCCCCATTGTGGCTGTGACTGCCTGTGTTGAAGTGCACCATGGACAAGGAAATTAGAAGCCTGTCGCAGTTGAAGCTGTTTATTGCTATTGTTTTTAAATAAAATTAAGGAAAGGGGTATATGAGGTGCATTGCATCTCTGAAGTAGATGTAGCTTTACAGCAGCAGGGATTCGGTTGTTTGTGGTGCACATGTTTGATATTTGGAGCACTACAAACATCGAGCTAAGCATCTGGGCAGGCAAAGACAGTTGCCCATGGCACCTTACCATGTACAAAAAGGAGAAAGGGCAAACAAAGTGCAGCAAGTTGCTACTTTAGAAAAGAGGCTGTAGTGGTTTTGAAAAGTCCCGGGAGAAAAGTGTTAAAAAGTTAAAGCACTTACAGGAGAAAGTGTGTCCACAAGAGAGACGGAGAGAGCGAAAGTGTGGAAGCATAATCACCTTAGGGTTAGGGTTGATGCTGCACTTACTAAGAAAGGGGAAGCACAGTGTGAGCAGCGTCACTGCACACGCTGTGAGGGGAGGAACGATGAGACTATGACGGACAGTGAGCGCCACAATCCCCATTGAAATCAGGGAATGGACACTAGAGGTCATATACAACAAAAAGCAAGAGTCCTCCTCCCTTTCTCTTAGTAAGAAAATCAGGTGGGGACAAAAAAATTCTACTGTACAAGTAACATGAATAAATACTATTCACTAAAACCTAAAAGAAAATTCTTCTTCCAGTTGTCCTGTGCAAAGCAAAAATTATTCCAGGGAAGGGTAAGTAAATCAAAAACTGTTTAAAATACTAAATAAAAAAAGAACACCAGTTCTGTCAAAGTCCTCACTTCTCAGTTCTAAATGATTTGAATTTTGGAATTTTGTT